>NC_042623.1:246096855-246111322 GCF_901001135.1 Rhinatrema bivittatum
GGAGTGTGGTATTATACTATTGTGCAGATTTTGTTCTTTTTGTTGGTTTTGTCGAGGGTTGATGTAAGGGAGGAGTTCCAGTATTCCAAGAGTTCTTAGGTGAGTTATACGAGTTATTATCTAGAAACACAATGAGGTTGGATGCAAGAGACTCAGGGTCAATATAGCCTTGTATCATGGATGTGGTATTATTTCTATGGGAGATTTGTACAGGATTTGGGTTTGAGGGAAAAGTTGATAAGGAAGTGGTCACTCCAAGGAATTTCAGCTATGGTTGTATTCAGCTTTTGTACATGATAACCCTCGGGGTTGATGAATACTAGATCCAGGCAATTGCCTTTTTTTGCAACCAACCATCTCCAACCACTGTAGAGGAAGTATGTGGAGTCATGAAGACCAGCTGCAGCAAATTGTCATCTAGGTAAGTTCCAGTATCAGCATCTTCTCAATTTTAGAGGTTGAAGTCAGCAGAACTTCTACTTTGATGTCCACCAGAGGACTTGGCATTTGCCCTAGCTCTGGCTATATAGGTGATTGACTTGCTTATCATTATTCTACAGCATTTTTTCAACATTATTGGACTTCTTGATTTAAATTCTCTCCATGTTTTGCCCTTTTTTGAATAGCTTGTAGGTCCACAGTTAAGGAAGTATGCTCCACTGTGTACCAGATGAACAAACAGAAACATATCTTCCTTTTCTGATGGATTTCTGATAACTCCATTATTAAGCAAGTATATGAGTCTACTTCTTTGAACTGCTGTGGACACATTTATGAACATTGTGCAACCCCCCCCCCCCCCCCCACAACCCTTCAAGATAAACGTGTCACTGGTGCATAGAGTGGCACCACCTTTGAAAACATAAATTGTTCCACTTTCCCATTTATTTGGAAAAAGGGGTGTTGCAGTCATTTGGTTATTTTTTCATTCCTCAATGAGCCCCCACAATTATCATTCTGCTGATTCTGCTGCTTTCAGCCCCATGCCCCAGATATTAGGGGTGTGCATTCGTTTTGAACGTATATGTAAAATGCAACGTAATTTTTTTTTTAACTTAAAAAAGTGATGAGGCGAAAACGATCGGATTTCCAACTTATTCAACATAGCTATGTTGAATACGTTGGAAATCGCGATTGTTGATCCTAAATAAAAATTTAAACCCCTCACCCTCCTTAATCCCCCCCCCCAAGACTTACCAAAACTCCCTGGTGGTCCAGCGGAGAGTCAGGACGCCATTTATGAAGTCCTTTGCGAGGAGCACGTGACGTCGGCGTCACGTCGGAGTGACGCGGACGTCACGTGATTCCCCGCGCGTTCGCTCCGGGACCCTCGTTGGACACAACCGGAACTTTTGGCCAGCTTGGGGGGGGTCAGGAGGCCGACGTCACGTGCTCCTCGCAAAGGAATACAGAAATGGCGTCCTGACTCTCCGCTGGACCACCAGGGAGTTTTGGTAAGTCTTGGGGGGGGGGGGATTAAGGAGGGTTAGGGGTTTAAATTTTTATTTAGGGAATCGGTGCACGTATGGACATAGACTCAACTTATGGAATTCTACATATGTCCATATTGACCGAAATTGACCCCCCCTTTCGACTTATGGACTTATGAACATAAACCTTTTGTCTGCACATCCCTACCAGATATCTCTTAACTAAGGCAGAAGTAGGAAAAACTCACCATAATAACAGAATAAAATGAAATATTTGCTTTGAGATCTGCTTAAATAAACAGTAGGCAAGATGTATATGTTTTTTTTTAAAACCTAAGAATCACTCAGAAGAACAAACCACCAAAGCATGAGCTCATACAAGGTAAATAACTGACCTCAGAGAACAGCAAGGTTATAGATACAATGGGAAATAAAACTGCATAAGTCACTTACCCAAAACAAAGCCTTTTATTCTAGAAAGGAAAATGAATGGTCAAGGTGTAGAAGAAAAAAAAAATCAAGTCCTTATGGACAATACCTTGAAATCTCTAACTCAGTGTGTGGCAAAGGTCAAAAGGGCAACTAGAATGTTAGGTAATGGAATGGAAAATAAAAATGGAAGATATCACACTTCCTCTGCATTGATTTATGGTGAGACTGCATCGAGATTTGTGTGCATTTCTGGTCACCCCAAATCAAAAAAGATATAGCGGATTTAGAACAGGAACAGAGAAGAGTGACCAAAATAATAAATGGGATTTAGCACCTTCCCTATAAGGAAAGCTGAACAGGTTAGTGTTGCACTGGAGGTGGACCTTTGGCCTGGTGCAGGATTAGTACGACCCACTGGTCGGACCCAGAGAGCGCCTGCCACCAGCAAGCGGAGCACAGAAGGAGACTTAGGCTAACTGGAGCTTCACCAATAACAGTCCGGGGTTTCTGCAGGTTGAGCCCTTGGGTACCCGGACCGCCTGGACTTAGGTGGGCCTCTGGTGGTCTCCCAGAGAGATAGCAGAGGGGTGTGACTACCACAAGCAAGGGTGCACGGCTGATGCACTAGACCCGACTAGACCCAAACTGGAAGCTCCGGAGACCTCAGGGAGGCAACAGTTCAGGAAGGTTCTCCGGGCGAGACAGGCAGTGCCTGTGGGCCTGGCCAAGTGGAAGTCGCAGTTAATTTCCAAGCAGGTTGGTTTAATGGTCACAATAGGCCAGAAGAGAATGTCCGAGTGAAGCGCAAGGGTCAGCACCAAATGGCCGCTGTGCCTGAAGACTCCGGCCCCTCCCCTCCCTGCCCCACCCACACCTCTGCCCCTTTTTTCAAGCCCCAGGACTTTCATGCATCCCGGGGCTTTACGCGCGTCGCCGGGCCTTTTGAAAATAGGCCTGACACGCCGGGCCTTTTGAAAATCTGCCCCATAGGCTCTTAATCACTCACTTACATACATGCTGCCTCACACACACCCAGGATCTCAAACACATATGCTTGCTTGCTCACTCACTCATTCACTCTCTCTCTCTCTCTCCCCCCAAAAAACTAGCGGAAGTAGCAGCCTCCTCCACTTTCAGCCCTTACAGCCTCGAGAAAGGAGTCCCATCAGCCACAGGGGCTGATGTTGCTCCTCTCTTGCTCCGTGCCACACTGCTCTTGTTCAGGCCATGCCTCTCTTCTTCGCGCCGATGTTGCACACACTAGCATGGTCTCTTCTTCCTGCGTGCATGGCCGCTACACACCAGTTCCTCTTCCAGGCTGCGGGAAGAAGAGACCATGCTGGTGCCACTGACTCCAGCTTTCCTGCTGTGTTCTGCCCGGGCTAACAGCATTTTAAGCCAGGGCGGAGGATTGCTGATGGGCAGGACAGTTATCAGCTTTCTAACAGGTTCTTTTGTCTGAAGGTCAGATTGGCCTGGAAATGGCCCGTGGTGATTGAGACCCAGGCCATAATTCTGACACAAGTACTGTACCTCTTAAACGACTAGTCCAAGAAACAATATACATATCCCAATGTAATCCGTTGCCCCTCCATCAGTTCTTTCATGTCTTAAAAATGAATATAAACGGTAGAAAACAAAAACTCCCAGGCTATTCCCACACATGGCTAATTTAGAAAAATATACTTCCATTTCTGCTGGAGTATTCTCTAATTGCCTGTTTTTTAAATTGCCTCTAAGTCTTTGCTTGTCTGTTCTAAGTTGAACCCTGGCCTGCAATCAGAGCTATCAGAAATTATTTCTAATACCTGCCACAGCATTTTTTTTAGCTGCTCATAAGAAGTTCTACATTCACCACAGTAATCCTCAGTGCTACAGCTCTACTTTTTAAGCAGTCGGCCTCAGGACTCAAACTGCAGCTTTCCGACTTCAAACCCAAGACTTGTGCATGAGAGGATAAACATCCAATTGTATCCTTCTAGAAAGTTTGTTGAACTGGTTGCTCCTTTGTCTCCCTTTATTCAACTTCTCTAATATAGATTGCTTTTGACTCCTATCACACAAATATAGATACCAATCTTGAGCCAGGTCCCTTACCAAGATAAAATAACGCAGGGATGACTGTATTTCTCTTAGATGCCACCCTTGCAAGACTAGTTGTTTTGTATTATAAAACTGACATATTGTCTTCATACAAAAGAAGATTAATTCAAAATAAGTTAATAGAACAACAAAACTTGGGAACCCGTTAAACCTTCTAAACTGCAATACTCCACACTAGTGATTTTATGTCAGCCTTTCAGTTTATTGAGTTTTGCTCTGAGGAAATGCAGTTGCAAAATTGAGAAATACTGCAAAAATTAAAGCATTTTAGTATACCTTAGCAGTAACCATCTTTTTTATGAACATTTTGCTTGTTTTTTGCTCTATAGTGTAATTATTTTTCCTAGAAATTCTATGACAACCATCATAAACATAGACAGGACAACTTTCATAAGCATTTCCACAGATAAAATGCTGCTTTGACTGTGGAAATGGTCTGATTCAAAATTGTCCTGCTTGATATGCAGGTAAACTTATGTACCTATGCTATAGAGATGTGATTCGGCCGAACCTTTTGGTTCGGCCTTCGTTATCGGCCCGCTGCAGGAAATTTCGTTTCCCGCAGTTCGGGCTGATTTTTTTTCAGCTGTTCCGAACCAGAAAACCCCCACCCTCCCAACCCTTCAGATTTAATTAATTACAACCCACCACCCTCCCAACCCCCCCAAAATGTACCGAAAGTCCCTGGTGGTATCCAGAGGGGGTCTCGGGAGTGATCTCCCATTCTCGGGCTGTCAGCTGCCAGTAAACAAACGGCGCCGGTGGCCCTTTGCCTTTACCATGTGAGAGGGGCTATTGGTGCCATTGGCCGGCCTCTGTCACATGGTAGGAGCAATGGACGGCCGGCACCATCTTAAAAAATGGCGCTGGCCTGACGTGCCGGCCGCGACACGCCCCCTGATGACGCGCGGATCGCAACACGCCCCCCGACTCGCCCCCCCCCCCGGGCATTACGCGCGTCCCGGGGCTTTGCGCGCGCTGGAAGCCTATGCAACATAGGCTCGGTGCGCACAGGGGGTGTTTGGGCCAGGTTTTCGGGGGGTACGCCCGTATCTTACGCGCGTACCTCTTTGAAAATCTGGCCCATTATGTGCTACTTAATAACTTCATGGAGTGTCCTATAGTCTTTGCATTTTTTGAAAGAGTAAATAACTGATTTAATTCCACTCATTTTTTAAAAAACTTTTATCATATTCCCCCTCAGATGTCTCTTCTCCAAGCTGAAAAGACCCAGCTTCTTTAGTTTTTCCTCATAGGGGAGCCTTTCTATCCCTTTTATCATTTTGGTCGTCCTTCTCTGTACCTTTTCCAATGCAACTAAATATTTTTTGAGATGCAGTGACCAGAAATGTATACAGTACTGGTGTGATACAGAGGCATTCTGACATTTTCCATTTTATTCTCCATTCCCTTCCTTATAATTCCTGTTTGCTTTTTTGATTGCTGCCGCATACTGAAGCGAGGATTTCAATGTAGTGTTTACTATGACACCCGGGTCTTTTTCCTGGGTGGTAGCTCCTAAGATTGAACCTAAAATTGCGTAACTACAGTCTGGGTTATTTTTCCCCAAGTGCATTACTTTGCACTTGTCCACATTAAATGTTGTCTGCCATTTAAATGGATAAAAAATGGGACCCAAGAATGTGGCTTTTTTGGGGGGGGTTCTCCAATAGGGCTAGCTTTTGTTTTGTTTGGTTTTCCCTTTGTTTTGATTTTTTTTAAACTTTCATTTAATGTTTCATTTTCAATAAATGAAAAGAATAAATAAAAATAAAGGAAAAACAAAGACAATAATATTTTCTGTGCACACCCTTAGTTTGTATATAGTTCTATGTCTGTATTTATTTTCAGTTTTATCACAAACCAAAACATTTTGGACAATCCAAGTGGCAGGTTTTTTTTTAGGGGGTAATATTTAGATTTATATATTCTGCTTTTTGAACTTTTTTTTTCAGTGCTTCAAAGTGGATTACATTCAGGTACTGTAGGTATTTCCTTATCCCCAGAGGGCTCACAATCTAAGGCCTGGATTTATCAAAATGCGGTAAGTACCGCATGCGATAGCAAAAGGGGCGTGTTTTATGCTAATATAGCATTTATCACAAATTGCGATACCATTTCAGATTCTGCGATAAGTGCCGGACCTGTTGTATTTCCTGCATTCAAACACTGGGGGACCATTTTTAATGGTCCCAGACAAACAAGGAGAGAGAGAGATGGCCATCGTATGGCCGCCGTTATCTTTAAAGATGGCGCTGGCCATCCAGTGCTCCTACCATGTGACAGGGGCCGGCCAATGGCACGGATACCCTGTCACATGGTAAGGGCAAAGGCCTTCGGCCGCCATCTTTATGAGTGGCAGCCGACGGCCCGAGAACGGGAGATCGCTCCCGGGACCACCACTAGAGCACCAAGTAATTTAAAAATGTTTTGGGGGGATCGGGAGGGTGTGAGAAGTTAAGGGGTCATCTTTAAAGGATCGGGTGGGGGTTTTTTTAATCGGGCCATCAGCGCCATTTTTGAGTGCAGTCAAAATGGCGCCGATGGCCCGAGAGCGGGAGATCAGTCCTCTCGCCCCCACTGGACCACCAGATACTTGTAAAAAGTTTTGGGGGGGTTCGGGGGGGGGGGGGGGGAAGGTAAGGGGTCAATTTTAAAGGGTCAGGCCTCACTAAAAAAATATTAACGATGTGAATCGGAACCGATTCCAATTCACATCTCCAGCGATCAGATTTTTTTCTCCCTCCAGCCGAACTCGATCGTTGACGATCGGGCAAACGATTCACATCTCTAATGACAACCATCTTATTCCCAATCCTGTCCTCACACAGTCTGACAAGCAATCCTTGTGTCAACTCCCCAAGAAGTTTACCCTCACCAACATGACATACCAATGCCCAAGGACCACATCATCTGGACATGATAGTTGACAATTTGCCTAGGTAGGTGTAGCATGGAGCATCTGTGTATGGGTGTATGCAACCACAAAGAGGTATGTTAGCTTGTAAGGACCTATGAGCATTGTGGGAATGCCACAAGGTTGCACAGGTGCTTTACCAATGGCTATAGGTGAAGGCCTGCTAGATGAGCCCTCTGATGTCAGCAGTGGTCTGAAACAGCTACGGTTGTGCTGTCAGCAGTGTCTCTACAAGCCCATGCAACAAAAAGCATCCCAAGTACAGGCGTACAACTCCACATGCAAACATTTATCAGCTATGGGATGAGGCTGTAAAATGGGAACTCTGTGACTGATACCTTTAGCTTTACACTGTGCCGTTAAGCTTCTGAGCTACTTGTGATTTATAGGATTTCTAGAGCTGTTGGTCTCCATGTTCAAGGCCCAGCTGGAGTCCCATCATACCTATGCCACTATCTCACCCACATTTGAAGGCTAGGACAGGGTCCTAGAGGGTGGCTCACCAAGGTAAATGCCGAAAGCTGGACTAAGTGGTGTACACTGTGTTGGCAGTCATATACCAACTGTCTTGTGACACATGCCTCTTTTAGACTTACTATCAGTCAGAAAACATTAGGCCAGCCACATGTATTTGGTGTTATCTTTAATTTGGCTACAATCTTTCAGGTACAGTCCACTGCTCTATTGTGGAGATGAAATCTAAGTAGGCATACATGTTTCCTGTTACACATTGACCCAGACAGAGGAGCAGTGACTGAAAGAAAGATGATAGAGAAGAGAGCAGTTGCAAACACTCATGGAAGGGGAAGGGGTAGTTGAGGCCTAACAGGCAAAGTGACATTCTATGAAGCTTTGCCAAAGCTGGTTGCCACTCAGTGTGGTGTCCTCAGCTTGTGGGGGTCCACACGCGGGATCCAGGGGGTAGATCCAGAAGTAAGAGATAGGTGGTGATATCCTTTCGTGGATTACAAACTGGTTAAAAAGCAGGAAACAGAGAGTAGGATTAAATATAATTTTTCTCAGTGGAGTGCCTCAAAGATCAGTACTAGGACCTGTACTTTTCAATTTATTTATAAATGATCTGGAAAAGAATATGACGAGTGATGTAATCAAATTTGCAGATGATACAAAATTATTCAGAGTGGTTAAATCACAAGCAGATTGTGATAAATTGCAGGAGGACCTTGTGAGACTGGAAAATTGGGCATCCAAATGGCAGATTAATTTTAATGTGGATAAGTGCAAGGTGATGCATATAGGGAAAAATAACCCTTGCTGTAGTTACACGATGTTAGGTTCCATATTAGGAGCTATCGCCCAGGAAAGAGATCTAGGCATCATAGTGGATAATAGAGATGTGATTCGGCTGAACCGTTTGCTTCAGCCTTTGTTATCAGTCTGCCGTGGGAAATTTTGTTTCCCATGGTTTGGAGGATGTCATAATTAGGGATGTGAATCGGTACCGGACTCGTTTCTGGTATCGGGTTTGTAAATAAACCGTGGGAAATCTCCGTTCCTGCGGTTCTGAGCGTTTTTTTTTTTTTTGCTGTCGTAAGCCGGGAAAAAAAAACCCCACCCCGACCCTTTAAATTTAATTATTTAGAATTCCTCCACCCTCCCGACCCCCCAAAAACCTTTCTAAAGTACCTGGTGGTCCAGCGTGGGTCCCGGGAGCGATCTCCTGTTCTTGGGCTGTCGGCTGCCACTAATCAAAATGGCGCCGATGGCTCTTTGCCCTTACCATGTGACAGAGGCTATCGGTGCAATTGGCGCCCCTGTCCACATGGTAGGAGCAATGGATGGCCCGCGCCATTTTTAAAGATGGCGCCGGGCCATTTTTAAAGATGGCACCGGCCATTCATTGCTCCTACCATGTGACAGGGGCCGGCCAATGGCACCGATAGCCCCTGTCACATGGTAAGGGCAAAGGGCCATCGGTAACATTTTGTTTACTGGCAGCCGATGGCCCGAGATCGGGATATCGCTCCTGGGACCCCTGCTGGACCACCAGGTACTTTAGAAAAAGTTTTTGGGGGGTCGGGAGTGTGGGCGATTCTAAATAATGAGATTTACAGGGTCGGAGTGGGTTTGGGGATTGCTTTTGTGTGCTCTTTCTTCCCGCCCCCCCCCCCCCCAAAATGATGAGAACCCCATGAAAAGTTTGTGGAGTTCTCCTATCGCTTTCGGGGACCCCCCGATATTTGACGAGTTTGAAAATATTGTCCCATAAGACAACTTAATTTTCATTAACTCCTCCTACTTGCATACTAAAATTAAAATTTGCATGCTAGCTTGCGTTGTGCTATTTATCTTGTGCACAATTTGCATTAAACCCCATTTAACATGCGTTGTCTCTAACACAATTTGGTGCATGACACGGTTAGCCGGACAAGTGAAGCTATTCACACTTAGCTGGCTCACCAGGTCATTCATCAAAATGCATTATGGAGTTAACACATGCAATAATAACGCTAGCGCATGGTGCAAATGCAAATTTTTGGAAGGGATCAGGGAGGAGTTTGGGTGGGATTTATGAACATGATGGGCAATATCACATGGTTTTAATGCTGGAAATAGTTACATCTTTTTTCCTGGTGTTAAGCTGTGCAATTTGCCCAAAATGGCCATAACGTACAAACAGCACAGTACACCTTGATAAAGATTTGATGTCATTTGGAGTGAGGAAAGTTTCACAAAGATGAAATTTTGTGCTATGTTATCTCACTTCAGCTTGATGGTACCCTGTTATAGAGTCCTTCAAACTAGGGTAAGAGAACATAATAGAAATGGCATCTTTGTGAGACTTTCCTTACTCCAAATGACATCAAACCTTCACCAAGGTATACTGTGCTGTTCGTACGTCTCACTCTACATGAGAAACTGGTTCCTAAACCCTAAACCACCACCAACAGCTCACCTCGACCTGTTAGATGGCCCTCCTATAGAGATATAAATACTTCCCTACTATGCAGGCCTTGTAGATAGGTTCTCTTTCTCTCTCTCTCTCTCTCTGCAAGATGAAAATATAGGAATTATCACAGAATGTGATGAGTTTACTGCACCACGCAATACTACCAATGTGAGGTAGTATGTTATCACATGATGCAGCAATTCTAAAATTTCCCTAAACACAGCCCTTTTTCTTATCGCGGGCATTATCCATGCGTTAATAATGCATTTTGATGAATCTAGGGGTCAGTTAGTTGAATAAGTTAGACCTGCTATTGAACATGTCTAAAGTTTGTCAGCTATATTCAGTGACATGGCTGCACCGCTGAATAGAGATGTGAATCGGAACCGGAATCGGTTTGGATTCCGGTTCCGATTCACATGTGGGTTTTTTTTCATCGGGCCTGATCGCGATTTTGTTTATCAGCTGCACCCGAGCCTATAAACAAAAAACCCACCCCGACCCTTTAAAACTAATACCTTAGCTTCCCCCATCCTCCCGACTCCCCCAAAAACTTTTTACAGGTACCTGGTGGTCCAGTGGGGGTCCCTGGAGCGATCTCCCGCTCCTGGGCCGTCGGCTGCCACTAATCAAAATGGCACCGATGGCCCTTTGCCCTTACCATGTGACAGGGTATCCGTGCCATTGGCTGGACCCTGTCACATGGTAGGAGCACTGGATGGCCCACGCCAATATCGTGGGGTTTTCCTATCGTTTTGGGGGAGCCCCCAATTTCTGACGATTTTGAAAATATCGTCCAATATTTTCAATTGTCCGAAGCTCGATTCACATCCCTACCACTGAATATCCTGGTTAACTTAGCCAGATAAGTTTATCCAACGAGCTTAGCTAGTCAGCTAGCCTTTCATTATCGACTCTGGGTTATTACACACTCCTGTTACAATTATTACATGCATAAAATATACATGTTTATCTTTATAAATGGATAGAGAAAATTTGTGTTTTCCTACATTATAAATATGCACACATACTGAAACATAAACAACTACTTTTGGGCAGAAAGATATGATATTTTATAAACTGTGTGGCTCCTAACACACAGTTCATAAAATACTACTGTGTCTTTAGATGCAGTAACTTAAATGTGTATGTACTCACTCCTGGGAGGTAATTTTCAAACAGCTTGCAAGGCTAAAGTCTGCAGTTACCCAAATTTTCAACGCAAATTTATAGGCATTAATTTGTAAATTTGAAAATGTACAGGAAAAATATGTGTAACCGGCACCAACATACACATAGAAAGTTACAGCTGTTCAGGAACAGGTGTAAATTTGTGTATTTATCTATTTATTTACATATATTCTGATTTTCAGTACTTCAAAACGGATTATGTTGAGGGGGATCTAAGATGGCTGCTTGACAAGAAGCACGGTTATTGGGAGCTCCTCATTTCTATGAATTTTCTCTTTTCCTGATGCCTCATACCAAGTGAAGGGTGAAGATCAGGGAGATAGTCCCAGCCACCCCCAGGTCCAACCCTTTCCAGCCTTCCGAGGGCTTCTTTTCTCCGGCGCCTGATGTTTCTTTGGTAGCATCCTTGGCATTTTGAGCTGTGGAGAAGGCAGCTCCTTTGCCAGACCTGGAAGTCAATCTCAGCCCCAGAGCATCAATGACTCCACCTCTCCCCCAATCATCTGTGAACTTGGATGAATTCTCGCCGATATTTTATTTATTTGTTGAGTTTTATATACCGTCATTCGGTGCAGCCATCACAACCGTTTACAAGATTCAAACCGAATACAGATAGTTAAACATTTGCTGATCATTGAAAAAAACAATGGGAGGGATTATGGGAGGGGGAGAGGGAGGGGGAAAACAAGGGAAGAATTGAAATTTAAGGGAAGGAGGATAGTAACGGTAGTGAAATTTATTAATCTTAGAGGCAGTCTCTTTGTAGTGTTTCTTATAAGTTCATTGTATACAATGGTTGATGCTGGTTGCTGTTTCATTCTTGCGTGGGTTTGGTTGGTGGAACTGATTGTTGTTAGTTCATTGATTTATCTGATTGTCAATGTAGACTTTGTAGAAAAGCAATGTTTTTAGATCTTTCTTGAATGTTTTGATGTTGGTTTGTGTTCTCAAATTATTTGGTAGGGAGTTCCATATTTTCGGGCAGGCAATGGAGAATGCTCTATCTCTTGTAGTTGATAGGTGAGCAACTCTGATGGGAGGAATTGTTAGACGACATGTGTTGTTTGACCGCAGGTTCCTATGGGCATTTTGCGGGGTAATTTTTAAACCTGTTTGTCTTTGAAGATCGGTGTGTACTAATTTATGTATGATGGCCATGTGTAGTGAAATCAGTATGGGGGTAATGTGATCATTCTTTTTTTTCCCCATTAGAATTCTGGCTGCTGAGGTCTGTAGAAACTGAAGAGGTTTGATGTTGTTGTATGGAAGACCAATTAGTAGGGAATTGCAATGTCTGGCTGCTGAGGTCTGTAGAAACTGAAGAGGTTTGTGTTGTATGGAAACCATTAGTAGGGAATTGCAGTAGTCTAGGTGAAAATGAGTAGCAGTTCTTCTGAAGTCATATGAGTTTAGGAATGGTTTTATACATCTTAGGGTTAGAAGTTTGAGATATCCTTCTTTGATTTTGGTTGTTATGTTGTGGTTTTTGTAGGATAGGTTTTTTCAATGATTACTCCAAGGTTTCTGGTGTGAGTGACAGGGGATATTGGGTTCATTTGATTGTCAGGTGAGTTGGGGTGGTGGTGTTGGATTGGGTTTTCTGTCCATGATGATTATTTCGGTTTTGTCAATGTTGATTATGAGTTTTAATTTTGTTAGAAGTTGTTTGATTGAGTCAAGTAGAACAGATGTTTCTATGTTTCATCGAGGAGTTTTGATGGGAATTAGAAGTTGTATGTCATCTGCGATAGAGAAGTGGGTGATTTGATGATCGCTTAGTAGTTGGCAAATGGGTAGAAGGTATATGTTGAACAGAGTGGCAGATAACGCTGAGCCCTGTGGAACTCAGTGTTGAGGTTAATTTTCTTAGAGATGTTGTTGTTGATTGATACTTGGTAGCTTCTATTGGAAAGATAGGATGAGAACCATCGTAGGGTAGTGTCAGATATACCAATTTCTGTCAATGTTCTAAGAGTATTTGATGGTTTACTGTATCAAATGCTGCTGAGATCAGGAGTATGAGTAGGTATTGTTTTCCATTGTCGAATCCTCTTAGTATAGTGTCATTTAATGAGAAGGAGAGTCTCTGTGCTGAGGTTCTTTCTGAATCCATATTGGGTTGGGGATAGGATGTTGTTTGTTTCAAGGTATTCATTGAGTTGGGAGTGAACAACTTTTTCGATGATCTTGGCTATGAAGGATAGGTTAGAAATCGTGTAGTTTGTTAGGTTTTTGGGTCGAGATTATTCTTTTTCAGTATAGGTTTGATTATTGCTGATTTGAGGCAATTGGGGTAGCTTCCTTCAGTAAGAGATAGGTTGATATCTTGGTGATTGTTTTTGTTATAGTAGGTTAATTGCCTTGAGGCTTTTATGTGGATGCTGTCCAGAGGGTGGTTGGCGGGGTTCATTTTCTTGATGATTGATTGATTGGATCTCGAGGTGGAGGCGGTGTCGAAGTTTGTCCATTTTGAATTTACTTTTGTGCTCAAACATATGGGCTGGGTGTTGTCGATAAAGTTGGATTGTATTAAGTTTGATATTTTATTGTTAAAGAATTCAGCAAAATCATCACTTTTGTGAGAGGTGCAAGTAGTTTTCTGGGTTGTCTTTGTAGGTATTGTACTATTGAGAAGAGCATTCTGGGGTTATGATGAATTTGTTGATTTTTTTTTTTTTAGAAGTATTCTTTCTTTGCATTGTTGATGGTGTTTTTATATTGTGCTAGGTGGTTTCGATATTGTTTAGTGTGGCTGAAGTTTTGTTCCTTCTCCATTCTTTTTCTTTTTTCGAGTATAGTTTGGAAGCTCTGATGTTATCATTGTACCATTGATTGTTTGTTTTGATTGTTTTATTGTTTTAGTTAGGTGGGGTTGATGTTATCAGCCACTTTTTTTTCATTAGCCATGATGCTGTGGCTTCATCAGAATTTGATATTTATTTATTTAAGTGTTTTTATATACCGGGATACGTTGGGAACATCATCCCAGTTCACAGGTAACTAATACAGAAACAAGCTTCACAGAGAACAAGTAACAAAGTGTAACGAGCTTCACATGAACAAGTAACAATGTGTAACAATGTATAGTAACAGGAAACATTACATTGGGTAAGTTAATTGTGGGTGAGGGAATTGGCAGAGGGGCTAAGGAGGGATGCAGAAGGGAGGGAGGTAAAATGCAGGAGGGGGCTAGAAGGTGTATGCATGATACATTAAATGGGGGCGTTGGCTTGAAGTATTTATAAAGGGTATAGGTGGAGAAGATAGCGGGAGAGCAGGGGGGTGTGTTAGGGTATTTAAGGGGGAGTTAGGCATAAGCCTGTTTAAAGAGCCAGGTCTTGAGGTTCTGTTTGAATCTTTTTTGACAAGATTCTAGGTGAAGATTAGGGGGCATTTTGTTCCAGAGGGCGGTCCGGTGAGGGAGGGCACGTTCCCTGGTGAATTTAAGTTTGGACAGTTTGTGTGAGGGAGTGTGCATCGTAG
>NC_042623.1:249123463-249225624 GCF_901001135.1 Rhinatrema bivittatum
GAGGAGAGGAAGGGGATAGAAAGAGGACCAGAGTGGGAAAGGAGAGAAAGAAGTGGTAAGGACCATGGTTGGGGAGAGGGAAAGAAGGGAGGGGAAATTTGAGATGATAGAGGGCTAGAGCCAGAAGGAGGACACCTTTCTCTTCTCTGGATTCCCATTCAAAGCCAAGAAACTCCTCTTTTCCTTCCCCTCATTCCTGGTCTTCTCTTCCCCCAAACCTTCCTTCACCTCCAGCCACATCCCCAATCTTCATTTCTTCTCATCTCCAGTCCTCCTCTCCCCATTCCTGAGATCTCTCCCTCTCCTTCCTCACATCGATATCTGAAATTTCTCATCCATAAAACTCCCAAAATAAATAATTGATAGTCAAACAGACTGATGCAATATGGACCCGCCAAACAAGTATGTCCAAACTTGGTGGCCACAGTTTCAATGTGCACACATCCTCCTCTCCTGGGCACTTGATGCAGTATTTAAATGAAACACAAATGAACAGGGCACCCAAAATGTGTGTAGTGGTCAAAAAGAGCTACCTAACTTATAGCACAGGACATCCGTATAGCATCGCTCGTGCGTTGAACTTCTGTCAAAGAGGCATATCTGTCAGAAGCACATGCGGTGTATGGAACATGAGAGAGACGTGTCATGCTTTGCACTATAATCCTGCTTGGGGGTATAAAAATCACTGCAAAGAGTCAGATAATCCTTTTTCGTTCAGCTCTTCAATTGGATCTTTACTGTGAACTGGTGCATGGGATTCATATTCGATTTGCTATTGCTGGCAGATCTATTTTGTTGAACATTTCGAAACATTAGGCTGGTATGTTTGATTCATTAGGGGACATTGCTTTGTGGACAATAGATATTCCTACATATTACCTTTAATTGCAAATTAAAACTCATCTTTGCTCTGCCGCTTACAGTATTGCTTAACTTTTAATCACTCCCTCAATTTATTAATGAAATGTTTTATGTTCAAATAGTTGTCCTTTAATATTGTATTATTTATATTTATCTTGTATCTACTCTGGTCATATTGTTTTTAGTTTAATCATTATGTGTGTATCATTGTGAACCACCTAGATGGATTGTTACTAATTTTATTAGCAGTATATAAAAAAACCCTTTAAATAAATAAATAAATAAAATTAATTTGGAATTGTGTGCAATGTTTTTTTTCATTCACAGTTCTGATGGGCAGAGAATTAGATTGTCATGGCTGAAAAGTGACCCTTCATTCAGGTGGCGAGAGATGCTGAAGGTCAGGAAGAGCAGGCAGGTCCCAGCAGTTGTCAAATGCCCAAGAAGCAATCATGTGATGCACGATTCTCAGGCGCCAAGAAGGAACTCCTTTGCCGGACCGTGTGTGAAAATTATAAAGTGCTCTTCTAATTGAAGTCTTCCTCTTCTACCAAGGAAAGGATTTGGTAGAGGATAGCTGTGGATGTGAGTTCCTTGTCGGTAAAAACGGAGATGTCAAACAAATCCAGCACCACTGGCATGACACAGGTGAAAGAAAAAGCAGCATAAGTCGAGGCTTCGGCATGCAGGACTGGTAGTGGGCTACTGTGCGATATCATTTTGACCCCCATTGAGGAGTTAGTCCTGAGCACTCTTCGTCCAGAGGTTGTGATGGTGTGGGTGCACCATACGGGTGCGACACAGGGCGAGTGAAGGTATGATTTTTAAATGTGCTTCCATGTTTGCATATGATGTTTTTCTTTTGGGGGCTGTGTGTGGTTAACAGTTGAGAATTATATAAAGAACTTCAACTTGTTTTATCTTTCTCCACAGATCAAGGAGTCAACAGTGCGGCTGATGGCGTTGAAGGAGAGATACAGTCTCCTCCGATACCACCTTTCCTAATTCAACAGAAGTTTCCCCCCCGCCAACCAAGCCTGCTTGTCGAGGAGACCCAACCCAAGGTAACCAAACACACTTGACCTGTTCGCAGATTATCCCTGAAACTGGGAGATGAGATAACCATGGTTCCAGATGCCTTGGGAGAGGCAGTCTTTTCCATGGAGGGGATGGGCACTGACCTCTGCACCGGCCTGATGTCAAGCTTTAAGTACCCAGGATTGGGAGTCTGTGCACAAGGTACTCGATAAAATTTGTACAGAAAACACCAAGGCAGTGGTAAAAATGTCCCGCCTGATCAACGAACTATCAGCGCCATAAAGTATGTTGCCAGTGCTGTGTGGTCTGTCAACCAATGAATTTTCTTATGTTGACTTAATAAAAGCTTTTAGTTGAGTGTGAGCTATGTGTTAGGACTCTTCTTTATGGTCCATGGTTTGGACAAAGGCCAGACATTAGCCTTGCTCTGAAGAAGGGTGAGAACATGGTGGAGTTCTATGCCCAAGGCCTGGATAAAAGTCTTACATACACATTGAACCAGGTAAGTGGGGCCCAGGGGCATCGCCTTGGCCAAGAGCAAAAAAAAATATTCTATAGCACTACTTTGCCTAAGTTTTAGGTTTCATGGCACACCTGCAACAGGGCCCACTTCATTGTGGCACAATACCAACTTCCCCATCATTACCGTTTCCCTTACCTCTTCACCCAGCATCATAATCATGTCTCTCCACTGGTATTACCCATGTTACATGCCCCGTCCGCAGACGTCCCGTGCACGGGACTGGGCCCCCGTGCCAAGTTCCAGCGCTGCCTCCCTCGCGGCCCTAGCAAGGCCGCAGCGTTCCGCGGCAATGACCACCGGGCCTCCTGCGATGCGCCAGGCCTCATGCCGAGCACCGGACCATCAGCCTGCCTAACCACGCCCCCAGGCACGCGCACGTGGACCAGCCACGCTGAAGTAGGAACCAGGGCGGGGCCTAGCTCTGCGGTGCACCCTGATTGAACCCCCGTAATATGAACGTGATTGCCTTCACTTCCTTGCCTTGGCAATCGGGTCATCTTGTTCCTGAGATTGTCACTGTGTGTTCCTGCTTGCTTGTTCCTAGTCTGTTCCAGGTTCCTTCGTTCCAGTTCTGTTCCTGATTCCTAGTCCTGCTAGTTCCTGCTCCTGTTGTCTGTTCGTCTCCCTGGTCTTACCTTGGACTGCCTTCTGGTAGAGACTTCAGCTTGTTCCTGACCTGCCTGCCTGCCTACCACCTGCCAAAGACCTCTGCTTGTTCCTGACCTGCCTGCCGCCTGCCAAAGACCTCAGCTTATCCTGACCTGCCTGCCTGCCACCTACCAGCTTGTTCCTGACCTGCCTGCCGCCTGCCAAAGACCTCAGCTTGTTCCTGACCTGCCTGCCTGCCTGCCGCCTGCCAAAGACCTCAGCTTGTTCCTGACCTGCCTGCCTGCCTGCCGCCTGCCAAAGACCTCAGCTTGTTCCTGACCTGCCTGCCTGCCTGCCGCCTGCCCAAGATCTCAGCTTGTTCCTGACATGTCTGCCTGCCTGCCGCCTGCCCAAGACCTCTGCTTGTTCTAGACCATTGGACCTCTGGCTCTTGACCCTTGCTTTGTTGATCACTCCTCGGACTGATACCTGGACTTGACCTTGCTTGCCTGACCATGTCTTAGTTCCTGGCTCTGTTCCTCACCTTGTCTTCACCATCCCTGTTCTGGTTCTCTCTGCTGCCTCCTGTCTTCAGTCTCAAAACCTACAGCGCTCCTCCCAGTTCCTGTGGGCACACTGGACTTCCATTCTATTGGAGACCCTGCGAGGCCCACCTAAGTCCAAGTGGCCCGGGTCCCTATGGGCTCCTTCCAGGGAGACCTCGGGCCTCCAGTGGTGAAGCTCGACACTGCCTCTGTCTCCCTCAGTGCTCCGCCCCCTGGAGCAGTCTCTGTGCTGTTCCAGGACAAGGGTTCCATCCCCAAGAGTGTAACAATCCGCTTCTTCCCTTTCAACATTTCCACCTCCCACTGGCATCAGAAACATCACCTTCAATTGCAGTAGGTGTTCATTCACCCAAATACATTCATTATTGACTAACAATCACAAACCATTGAAATATAAATATACATTTTTTAAATGAAAAAAGTAGGTACAAATTATTATAAACAGAAAGGGGGGGGGGCAGGATGGGAGTCCCTGGGAGACAAGGAGGAGTGTCATTGACGAGGAGATGGTGGCTGGCTTGGTGGGACCGAGGCCATGGCCATGAGCGATTGAGCTCCAGCAATTACTTTGTCGCAGCTCAATCACTTGCTCCTGGCCATGCCTCAGGTCCGCCAAGTTGGCCGCCCTCTGTGCCATGAACCCTTCCATGGAGCCCAAACTCTGGCTCAAACAAATCTGCAGAACCAGCACAGCATCCAAGCATGTAATGATGGGAGAAGGCATGCCTTCCTCCCTTGGCCCTTCCTTGGGTGCTTCGTGTGCCTCCCGGAACCATTGAGAGGCAGATGTTGATTCTCCAGAGATCCCTTTGTTTTCATCGATGACGATGACCTCCTCAGCCTCCAGGGACATGGAAAGATGAGCACCTTCAGCTTCCTGAGGTGGTGGTGCTTCCTCCAGTGGTTGTAGTGGCTGTGGCCTTGGTGGCATGGGAGGTGCTGGTAGTGGTGGACTTGCTGTCTGTCCACCCTCCTTTTCCTTCTCAGACATGTTGCTGGTATCTGAAATGATAAATATCAAAGCGTAACAAACATAACAGAGAGAGGCAATGGAGATAAAAGTAGGTCACTGGGGAATTAGGGGTCAAGATTTATCAGTTGTACACTATGGATAGAGACAAACTCGCTGTCCAGCTAACCGTTATTTGCAAGAAGAATTAATATTGCTGTTCACTGCACTTTACTTTAAAAATATGTTAAGTAAAAGGCGTCATCGCATGCAATATGTGATCAACAATCGCAATTTTGCCCTATAACCTTACTGGCATCCCTGTATAACTTGCTGCATGTGTTGATTTTTCAGAGAAACCTATGCATCCAATCAACCAACACTTTTTAATGTACACATCAATGTGGACTGATATTGTGTGAATGAAGTAGTGTTCAACACATAAGCATTGGTATTAATTAGTTGAATGGCCTAAGCTTTTTTTTGGTTGAACACTGTTTTCACTTTGAATCAATATACACTCACTAGGGATGTGCAGAGGGACGCCATACGTTGCATTCGTGATTCGGATTCGTCGGGGAGCAGATACGTTGCATTCGGCCGTATGGCGCCCCGATGGTTCCCGGACACCCCCGCTGGACCACCAGGGAGTTTTGGTAAGTCTTGAGGGGGTTCAGGAGGGTGGGGGGTTTGTTTAAATTTTTATTTAGGTGGCCGTATAATTCGGCAAAGATTCGTGTATTCGTGGGGAATCGCGATATGTTTCGCTTCCCCACGAATACTATGAATAGTGCAATATACGTTGCAGATCGCCAATAAGGCGAAAACGAATGCACACCCCTAACACTCACTATCCGGTAGGCCGCACCAGACGCGGAGGGCCTGGAGCCATACGTACTCCTCATGCGTGAGCTTTCAGGCCCTCTTTTTCAATGCTTCCAGATGGCGGGTACAATTAGAAAAGAAACATTGGTGCCTGAATTCTCCACTGTATTACAAAGAGTGCTGGATTGACACAGTATGGGATTTCATATGTTTTTCTGCCCGGGAAACCCAACAAGCACTATTACGAACATAAGAACATGCCATACTAGGTCAGACCAAGGGTCCATTAAGCCCAGCATTCTGTCTCCAACAGTGGGCAATCCAGGCCATAAGAACCTGGCAAGTACCCAAAAACTAAGTCTATCCATGTTACTGTTGCTAGTAATAGCAGTGGTTATTTTATAAGTCAATTTAATTAATAACAGGTAATGGACTTCTCCTCCATGAACGTATCCAATCTTTTTTTAAACCCAGCTACACTAACTGCACTAACCATATCCCCTGGCAACAGAGTTTAATTGTGCATTGAGTGAAAAAGAACTTTCTCCGATTAGTTTTAAATGTGCCATATGCTAACTTCATGGAGTGCCCCCTAGTCCTTCTATTATCCGAAAGAGTAACTGATTCACATTTATCCATTTGTGATGGGGTCACTATGCCAGCCCGGGTAGGTAGAATAAAGCCAGGAACAAAAACTCCCTGGAACCAAAGTCCTAAGAGGAGGGGGAAGAAAATCCAGGTGACACAGAGTCAAGGATATACACTGGTGGCTTCCCCTGTAACCATAGAGACAAACACAGGTGTGGGAGGTTAAGGGTGGGACTCCCCCAGAGCTAATCAGCTGGCAGAGGAGGAGGAGTTTACAGAGTATAAAAAGAGACTCCCTAACCAGCAGTTGCAGTCTCCTGCCGGGGACTGAAGGACCAGGGACTGCTCTAAAGGACTAGAACTGTTGATGCTCCTGCTTAGATGGAAGATGGATGGCTGGTGTGACTTCCAGGAAGGTGAGCCAGGAGCTAAAGACTGTTTTGGACTTGATGTTTGGTTATGAACTTTGCAGGGTGAGTGGCTGGCTCACTGGGGAGGGCATCTGCCTTCCAGCCAGGCTGGGAGGGTTCAAACCCTGCCTGGGGGTTGTGAGGATAAATTACAAAGAACTTCTTCTGTTTGAGTGTTCAAGGGACCAGGAAAGCTCTCTCAGGGGCTGGACCTTGAAAATGATGGCGTTGGGAGTGCACAGACTGGAGGAACCGTGACACCATTCTAGACCTCTCATGATTTTAAACACCTCTATCATATCCCCCTCAGTTGTCTCTTCTCCAAGCTAAACAGTCCTAATCTCTTTAGTCTTTCCTCATAGGGAAGCTGTTACATCCCCTTTATCATTTTGGACACCCTTCTCTGTACCTTCTCCATTGCAACTATGTCTTTTTGAGATGTGGTAACCAGAATTGCACACAGTATTCAAGGTGCGGTCTCACCATGGAGTGATACAGAAGCATTATGACATTTTCTGTTTTATTCACCATTCCCTTTCTAATAATTCCCAACATTTTGTTTGCTTTTTTGACTGCCGCAGCACACTGAACAGACTATTTCAATGTGTTATCCACTATGACACCTAGATCTCTTTCTTGGGTGGTAGCTCCTAATATGGAACCCTATATGCATCACTTTGCATATAAAACAATGTTTTGAATATTTCCTATTTTTTCTTTTCAGCCATAGTCATGTAACTTTTACTAGACATGCTCCATCAGTAAATGTTTTACTGTATTGTATGTAGTACATAGAAAATGTTCTAAATATAAAATATTTTACTTTTTACATGGATGCTTAACTGAGGAGCTGCCAAAAATAGTCATTGAGGCTCATCTCCCTGAACATGGCTACAAAACTATTTATAGGCACTCCAAACATTTTACTGTGAGACAATCCACAATTTGAAAAATGTGAACATAATAAAATAAGTGGTCATCCTGTCAAGATCATCACAAGAGCTAATCACAAATCATCCATAAAGTACAAAGAACCCCACACTAACATCTAAAAATATGCAGGCCTCTCACAATAGCTTATCTGAGGGTTTGTGCATAAAACATCATGAAAAAATTGAAGGGGAATGGACCCAATAATATATAACACCCCACCCAACTTACCTCCCTTTGGAAGGAGGCCTGAGCATTACATGTTGCTTTGAGTGCCAGCCAGGCCTAATCGGCCCATTTCTGGTCCCACTAGTGCCCAGGGTGAAAATAAAATGTTGTTCATCATCAACAATGAGCTCTACAAGCAAATGCACTTTGGCTTCCGAAAAGTTGGGCAGTCTGCCCCGCAGCATGTTTCCACAGGCCCTGCAGAAAATGGATGCCTGGGTGTGGCCACAGAGGACGGACATCCAAGATATTGCGCAGAAGAACTCGTCTGTTTGGACGTCCATTTTCCACCCAGGATTTTAGTGTCCATCACAAGGGCTCCTAAATGGATACCTAAGGCCTGGATATAGCTATGAGACCAGTTTATGGATGCCCAAGGTTTGGGCATCCACTACAGACCTTTGTCCATGAGCACCCAAATCTTGGACGTTCTGCAAAGGAGCTTGACTTGCATGCTTTTTTTTTTATTATATTTTTTTTATTGCTTATTTAATTAGTAAGTTTCCATGGTATACCATACAAAATACAGCTTGTTAATGCTGAGCAGACATAAATACCACTTTAGGCCATCAAGAAACTTAAATCACTCATGTTGCAACCCACCCATCATCTCTAGTTATCAAAACTAACTGCATAATTCAATCAATTTTAATTAAATTGCATTGTTTATATCTCAAGTTGATTTTGGGGTGATAAAGTTGATTATTTTAAATTTAATTTAGTTATTTGGTACTATGGCCTGGGTGACACGTTTCATCAAGTGTCCCACCACACGCTATTGGTTCTCATGCATGGTGAGAGACCGCAAGGAGAGGGATGTCCATGCTGGGGGCTTGTGAGAGGGTAAGGGTATGGATATAAAGATCACATGTACATTAATCCTGAGAATATAGTCCATTATAGAAATTCAAATGAATTTATTTGTACAATTAGAAAAAAAAAAAGACAAACACATCAAAGATATGTTGGGTTCCTGGTCCATCCATCGCTCGCCTCAGATTACAGCTCCTGAAATAAAACACAAAACAGTATTTAGATTTTCTCAGGCCAGCAATGTGAATTGGCAACAGGGTGAGGGGAGGAACACATGCTAGCGATGGGAGTTGCTGTTAGCTTGTGCTAAAGATGCCCATGCTTGCAAGGATGTTAAGGACATAAGAGATCACAAATACATAAATCCACAGCACTGACTCCATTAATGATATTTAAAAAAATTAACCGCTAAAACTGATCAATTAATTCACTAGATCTATTTTTTTTACAGCTATTACAGGATCAATATATTCAAAAGAGGATATTGGTGTCATAGCCTCTCATGGTGCTGTCTACCTCAGCTGCTGATTCTATAGCTGGATCTGGCGGCAAATGGATCTGCTTCTATCCCAAAGCGCAAAGCAATGTTATGGAGCATGCAGCAGGCCATATCAATGCTTGTGACCTTTTCTGCATTGTACTGCAGGGCACCACCAGTCTAGTCCAAACATCTGAATCAGCTTTTCTGTACACTGAATGTACGCTCAATGACATTTCGTGTGCTGGTATGAACCTCGTTATAATGCCTTTCGGCCGCTGTACGCAGAGACAGGAGTGAAGTTAGCACCATGGCTTACAGCCATAGCCACAATCACCTATAAAAGAGGAAATAAATATTGTATTGACAGACACGAATCCATATGGCATACATTCATTTTACACCTACCCCACCTCCCTAACAATACAATAGTCCAGAAATATTTTCATTAAATAAACAGTATACAACAATATACATCTTTTTTTAACAATGGGCCAATATACTCCCCTTGGGCCCCACTTGCCTCTGTCCCACCTGTTTGCCTATAACCCCAACCCAAGGCAAATGTTACTTACCAAGCAGCCAGCCATCACCATATCTTCCCCATGGGAAATGGGTTCCAAGCAACGAATGGGCAAGGATGTTGGAATCAAGGCAGCTCCCAGGAAACCTTGACGCTACATTCGGTATTCAAAAGTGTGCATCATATATAACCTGCACATTCATGGAATTGCTTGTGGTTACAGAACGCATTTTCCTGTTCCCACTTCAGGGTCAGTGCAGTCTATTGCACCCAACAAATTGGGCATCCTAGTTTTTTGAAGAAACTTCGCTGGATCTCCTGAAGTTGGATTGGGTTGGGTCCTCAGGATAGCAGATGTACTGCTTCATCCACTTCATCATCGCCCCTCAAGACTTGCCCTAAGTGATGAAAGACATAGGACTGATCCTTCCCGGAAGTGATACCAACAATATTTGGGAAACTTCCAGTAGCAAAAAACTTCAAAGTAAACAAGTTTCACCAACCCAGGCCTGGCATGCTTGCATAGGCAACAGGGTCAAGGTCACTGTGCAGGTCCTCATAAAGGAGCTGAACCAGTATCTTTGCACCATATCTGTCTTGGGCAATCCAAGAAGGGTTGTCCTTGGTCGAATGATACAATGCTAGCAGGGTCTATGGATGGCTTCAGGCTGTACCTAGGAACATACAAACATAAGACATGTCATGCTTGGTTAGACCAAGAGCCCCAGCATCCAGTGTTCAACAGTGGCCAATCCAAGTCACCATTACTTCACAATTAAAGGTAATAGGAATAGCAACTGTCCACTAATCGATATAAATATAACTTTCCCCAACTGAACCCTACAAACCTGAACACACGGAGGAATGGCAAGGACAAAGGAATAGGCCACATGTGGATAGTATAAACAGGAAACCAACATTTAACTGAAGGACGTGCATTGTGCATCCATGTGCAAACCATGGCCGCTTTGGCTTGGACCTTGGACATCCAGAACTTGGGTGCCCAAGTACAGGTTTGTAATGATCATCTGGGTCCCCATTCCTCAATGGATATCCAGGACTCGGGGGGGGGGGGGGCCTGAGTAAATGCTTATAAACAGTGCCTGGGTCCCACTCCAGGCCTGGACGTCCAGGACTTTGGCACCCGAGTACATGGATGTAATGGTTGCTCAGATCCCCCCTCTGGGCCTGGATGTCCAGGACTTGGGCGTCCATTCATCAACATACAGCTATCCCAAGTTTAACAGTTATTTGCTCACCTGTGCCTGTACTACCACATGGTCTTGTTGTCATAAGTTCTCCGGATTGTTTGCTTGGAATAATAGCTCTCCTTTGCCTTATTCTTGCTTGCATTCGCAAGGAGTAAAGTAATAAGGACAAGAAAATGAATATAATTCATTGTTGAAATGGTAGAAATCGCACGGAAACCTTTCAGGAATGTCTGCCACCGATAGTACCACCACATTAATGCTAGGGATAGGTACGGTGCTAAATTTCATTTGTAAAAAAATTGTTATGGATATACTTGTTTTGGGGCGTGCATTACTGCTTGGGAAGTAATAGCTAATTGGCTCATTACATCCATTTAAATGCGATGGGCGCTATTTGCTACGTGCTGGTTTGCACTCACTTTATGGACGTGCTAATCCGGGGTACTGCATTGGGCACACATTTAGCGCGTCCAAAACACGTGTCCAATGCATGTATAAGGGCACGCATATCGGAGACACCCGATATGGCATTGACCTGAAAGCAAGGTTGGAAAAAACTATTTTCAATTGCCTTATATAATGTGCAAAATAATTCAAATTTATGCAAACATACCAAACAATTGCCATACAATTTCATAGAAAAATGCATGTACTTAAACTGGACACATGGTAACAGACACAATAGGGGGGTTGAATTTTAAAAAAAAGTTTAAAATCAGCAACTTGTGAGCAGTAGAGCCAGTTGTCAAGGCTTCAACCTCTGTTACTACTGCCCATTCATTTCTTTCAAATACCCTCATAAATCAATCATTTAAAAAAGAAGTAAAAAGTGGAGAGTTTCTCATTTACCCCTCTCCTGGAAGCACACCTAGCCAGTCATGTTTTCAGGACTGTCACAGAGAATATGAAAGCTGCCCCATTTATTTATTTTATTTATTTATTTATTTAAGTAAACCTATCGCATGCCTGTCCATTATGGATATCTGAAAACTAGACCAATTAGGAGTGTGCCTCCAGGAGATGGTTGGGAAACACTGCTTTATCTCATTTTATTTACCTCCTGCTTACATCAGAAATGGTGGGCATTCAGGCTACAATCTTTCAAGAGGTTTCCTAGGAAAATGTAAATATCAATAGGGGAACAGGTTTGAAAGTGGATACAATCATCCAGGGAGGGAGCGACCTTTTTCTGAAAAGCTGCCAGGATGCTCTCCTGGAGACTGAAGATAAAATAAAAATTTAAAAAATTATAGCAAGAATTACACTTGCCACTGATCCTACCATGATAGTCATCCTCTTCTATATATATTAACGCTTTTTAGGCTTTTGCACTGTCCAATTTAATTTATGCCAGGAGCATAACCAAGTGACAATCTCAGCCTAAAAATAATTAAACAAGCTTTGAAATTTATATAGGAAGACAAAGTGGATCATCACAGAATACATTCTCCATTTTAAATTTTTTTTAAGATTACTACATTTTGAATATACATGAAAGATGTGCACGTTTCAAAATTTGCTTAGAATTTCAGGAAATCTGCTGCAGATCTGCCCTTGTGCTGTTTGCAAGGGACGGGATTCAGATTTCAGACAATGGGGAAAGAACTCAGGCAAAACAGAAGTGATTTTTTAGACATGAGGTAATGGTCTGATACATGTGCTTCACAGGTTTCATAGACAAATGCCTAAGTTTTGTCAACCAGCTGCTCAAATTTTACCTAAATCTTGCTGAAGATTTATTCATTTTAGTCACAGAAAAGTGCATAGCCTGACACCATGTAACACACAACAAAAGGGTTTATTTATCAGGACAAAAATGTATCAGCTCCCATGCCATGTCTTTGACCGCTGTTACTGTCTCATCACTAGCTTACAATTAGAATGTAATAGCATGGATGGAAAGTCTTTAAATCTATCACATTTCAATGCGACCCCCTTCTTTTGGACTAAAAAGTGCATTTATTGTGAAGCCTTTCCTCAGTACCTTTCTCATCCAGTGCTTAGTAACTCTTATCTCTGTTCCTTCACTGTTCTGTTGCTTCCATGTGGAAAATACAGGCATACCTACCCAACGAAGAGCAAGGCCATGATACATTCTGTGATTCATAAAAATTAATACATCTATTTACCAGCTCGGTCAACTATATTTTTCTAAGAACAGTTCTGATATATCGTACATTTTGTGACCTATTAACATTCACTTTTTACCAACAATACCTATTTACACTTAAAGCCCGATGATTTTATGGTCCATCTCAGAGTGGAGTTTATAGTCTGTGTCTTTAAACATAACGTAAGTTTATTGCCTCAGGCTAATTACTAGTTCTTGCTGAGCGAATATTGAACATCCAAAGTCTGCTTGCATTTCTAGTAATATGTTCTAACAAGAATCTCCTGCAAGCTGAGTTCTTGATGACATTTGGAGGATGTCTAAGAATATTAACGCACAGTTCTTATGGGGGCCTGGCTGGGGTCTGCCATGTTGTGGCTGTTTGTTTCTGCTGAGTCAGCTCTAAGTTCTCGCTTTCTCCATGAGTTTCCCTTCCACTCCCTTCTCTTCCTCCCCTTCTGCATCCCCCTTCCCCTGTTCTTCTTAGCTCTCCTCCCTTGGCTTCTTTTGTCCTCTCTTATTCTCCACTTCTTCTTCTTCCACCTCCACCTTCTCCTATCTGCATCCATTCCTATTCACTGCTCGCCTCTTCCTCCTACAGCTTCTCCTTTCACCACTCGCACACATACTGTTACCTAGTCTGTTTTACCCCCACTGCTCTGAATCCTCCTCCACCTACTTCCTCAAGAATAAACAAAAAAAAGAAAAGTTTTCAGATCCATGACTTTACTATCTGGGCTTGGACTTAGTCTTTGACGTTTCCACCCAGTGCTGAGGCCTTTTCCTCTCTATATATGAATATCAGATTGAATAAGATTCAAACAATATGAAATTTGTATCTAGTGTAAGTAGCATCAGCAATTCATTGTAGCAACACAGGCTGTTTCATTGTTGGACTTGTATAGTGACATTTACTGTTAACGTACCACTCTTCTAACAAGCCCATTTACCTTCACAATAACCCGGCCTTTAGCGTGCACCATATAATCACTCTGACACACACATCTTCTGCTGTCATACTCTAGACCCCCAAAAAAAGGCAAGACAGAGACCTACACTGAAACACTCAGGCAGCCGATCACATAAAGGCACAGTAATTACAGTACATACAAAACATATGGTGAGAAATGACAGTTCTTTGCCCCAAAGAAAGAACACTACCTCCCCACTCCTGTGTCCAATTGCTCTCTCCCTCCACACACCACTGACAAGAATGACATGGGGTAACAAGGTGTTTTATAGTCTTTGAGGTAGGGGGTGCCCAAAAATGTTCAAACTAATGCAACACACTTGTATGGACATACTACTGTACTCACATCTCACACCGCAGTGACACAGCGTACCATCATTACATGCACTAGATTGAATGATGTTATACATTAAATACAGATGTGGCAATGTTAATCTGTGCACAACTTTAGTAACTTGCATATTAACACCCTTTTGTTTGTCCACAATATATATACTCACCGCACAGATTTAGCTCCCCTTTGCTGAATCTATCCCAGGGGTGGCCTAGTGTGGTTCTGAAGAGCCACAAAGAGGCTAGGTTTTCAGGATATCCACAGTGAATATGCATGAGATAGATTTGCATACAGTGGAGGAAGTGCA
Source organism: Rhinatrema bivittatum (assembly GCF_901001135.1). Taxonomy (NCBI): domain Eukaryota; kingdom Metazoa; phylum Chordata; class Amphibia; order Gymnophiona; family Rhinatrematidae; genus Rhinatrema; species Rhinatrema bivittatum. The sequence goes on from NC_042623.1 coordinate 249,137,716, forward strand.
TGCAAATCTCTCATATTCATTTCCATTGTGGATATCCTGAAAATCTAGCCTTTTTGTCACTTTCGAGGACTGGAGTTGGCCACCCCTGATCTAGCTGCAAGATTTCCACTGAATGCAGAGGCTGAATAATAAGGATGTACATTTGTTTTAAACAAATGTCAAAAATGCATTGAATGAGGCTGTTTTCAGTTTGTTCCAAATAGAATAAACCAAAATTAGACTCCTACTAATATATTTTATTTATTTATGAACTTTTAATATACCGATATTCGTGGGTCACATCATACCGGTTCACAATAAACTCATGGAAAAAAGGAAATAGAAAAGGAAATAGAAATATATCCAAAACATTTGGGGTCTTTTTGTATCTGTGGCATTTCTGAAAACAAACCACAACTCCAGACTCTGACAGCCATAGCTGGGACTCCTCGAGCCACTGTCATGCCCAAACACTAATCTGGCATGCCTCAGAGCCATGCTCGGCCGGGGCCTGCCCTGGAGCTGGTGGGGCCAGGGATGGATTTTTCCAACCATTTAAAAGGGCTGGGAGCTCCCACTCCAGCCCCAACTTCCTAGACCCAGATTCCAAAAAGGCACAAGTGATACCCACTCTCCCGCCTGGTGCCCAGTGCTTTAAAGTGGTGCCATCCACCTGGAGGATGGCATCAAAGTGACCTCATTTCAGTGCCTTCCTCCAGTGAGGCTAGGGCCATTGTGATGTACAGCCGTAGGCTCGGAGGAAGGTGCCGAAGTGATATCTCCTCAGCGCTCTCCTCTAGGCAGACAGCGTAATTCTGGAAGCATCGGAACCTGGGCAGCAGCAAATGGGCATCACTTCTGCCCTTTTGGAATGAGGATTCGGGAAGAAGGGGTCGGAACAAGGCCCAGTAAAACCTTTGGACTACTGTGTGTTTTGACAAGATGGAGTCCCTGTCGCAAGTCTGCATGGGGTACTTGGCATCTTTTTCGGCACAAGGAAGACTCTTTTATACACAGAAGGTCAGGAACAATGAAGGCCTCCTTACCTGCAAAGAACAGAGCAGGTTAGGCACCTCTGAGACTGAAGGCTAGCCTAGCTGCACTAAGCCACCTATTAGCAGGGGAGATCAGAAAGATGTCTGCTGCTATCATCTGGTCAATGTCTCTCTGGCCAGAGAATGACCTGCCTGTGCTGAAAAAACCCTGGATGATCTGGACCATCGGCGTGGCTGATCTGGTTGCTAATTAATTTTGTATTGATGAACTAAGAAATGCAGATCAAGCACTTTGTAAGGGGGGACAACAAACCAAAGGGAAAGAGAGTTTTGTTTTCACTGCTTGCCATGTGTAAGTACGTCAGTGATCGACCCCCCCCCCCCCCCCTCTTCTCTGCGGTCCCTAGCATGGGGTGGCTCTTCTCAGAAAGCCTCAGTCCTCTCCTTAAGAGCTAGCTGCCAGCATCTAATGCAGAGCCCTGCTGATCCAGATACCTCAGCAGCTGAGATTATTTGTTAGCAGCCAGAGGATGAGCCAAGCACAGACAGGTGGGCATTTTATGTTCCTATGTGGTTAATTAGAATTATATTGGAAAATCCTGAAGTGCAAGTTCCAGTGCATTTGATATGCTTGTGTCTCCCTGATTTTATGCTTTCCTGATTACATAGGAACTGTATTTTCCTATTTGTGATAATTGCTAAATACCTAATCCTTTTTAACATCTGACAGTCATCAAATTTATGATAAGTTTATTTATTTATTTATTTATTTAAAATTTTTATATACCGACATTCATCCAGGATATCATATCGGTTCACATTGTAATGCATAAACAAACGCACGGCATGGCGCTTTACATTGAACAGTAAAAAACATGATAACAAGGCATTAACGAGAGGGGGAACAATAATATGGGAAGTTTTGCAATAAAATTATATACAAGAATTGCAATTATATACATATGTACAAAAGAAAGTTCATTGTAACAGCCTTAAAAAATGTTCTAACAAAAAATTGCTCATTTGAGACAAACGGATTTGGTTATTTGGATCAATAGTAAAGGGTAGGGTTTATAAAAGTTATTATATCAAACTGCCTTACTGAGGGAGATGGGGGCTGGGGCAGGACCTGGTACTTTTAAATGGGGGGAGGGCCCGGGCACCAGGTTAACTCAGTGTTTTGGCCCAAAAAGGGTCAGCCAGAGCCATGGAAGAATTGCAAAGTTGTTTGTTTTTTTTTTTTTTTTTTACGTCAGGATTTTTGTTTTGTTTTTTTTATGTTTCATTGTTTTTCCAGTTTGGCAAACAAACCAAATCCTACCCCCTCCCAAAACAAAACAACAAACCGAAATTAGAAAGAGTCTGCATACCCCTACTGAATATTTTTCTTTTATCATGGCATAAGAGATTATAGTGCAATGTTATACCAGTGATAATTGTTGCTTTTTTTTTTTTTTTTTTAAGCATTTTGACTGCACTTTTCATTTTTTAAATTAAATTGTAAAATGTTTTAGGGCCATGATAAATCCCATGGCATGGATAAAATATGTAATTATAGGGTATAAATAAAACTATAGGTTTGTTCCGGGGATTATAGTACTAAAGTGTAGATTCATATTTTTGGTTGACAATATATTTCTTTGATATTATTTCAGCAATGTGCTTAATCCTGAATTTTGGGGGCAACAATAATTGCAATAACCTGTGGGTTAAAACTGTGAATATTAGGAAAATTCAACATTTTTCATTCCAAGACAGCGTCTAGTTTTCAGACATGTGTGCTTTAAGTAAAAAACTGATTTTATAACATAGCTACAAACTTACATAGTACATAAACAAAATTAAGACACTTTTCCATCAAGTTTATCCTTCTTCTGAGTGCCTCACATGCTCATTTTGCTCTATCAAAAATACTACACAATAATATTTCTAGCAGCAAAAAAGATATTTAGTTATTGGTTAAAAAGCCTATGGAAAATGCCACAAATGGTCCTGATGGTATGGTAGTTTATTTCATAGCTTCATCATTCACAGCAATATTGGTCAGAATGTTAAACTAAATGTACTTGTAATCAGTATCACCATATACATTCAAGTCCTCTCTAGCAGCCTCTCGCATAAATCTACCTAGCATGCTCTTAAACGTTATAAAATGTTATTGTATCCCTATCATCTTGCTAATCTTTACCGACATTATCACTCTATCCTCCCATTTCATCTGCAATCTTCTGGCACTCGGGTGACCAAACCTGTACGCCATATCCCAGATGAGCCATTATCAGCTTCTTTATTCCTCTCTCAGCAGCTGATTGCATCTAATCCTCCATCAGAGAAATCTGTAAAAAGTAGGTTTTTAAAGATAAAATCAAGCAAAACGTATTTAGGATGTACATATAGGGCCGACAAAGGTCCCACTATGAGTAAAATTCTAGGAATGGGAGGCTCCAGGGGAGGAGTGGTCACTTAGGACTGGCAGGCGGGATCATTCCTTAAAGGGGTGGGTCAGTGAAGAAGTCTATATTGACTCCGTGAGTTACTGGGGAGAGGGGGGGGGGGGTCAATGTTAATCGGAGCGGATCGGAGGCAGCCATAACTTGCAGCCCTCAGTGGGCCCTAGGAAGGGAGTTTTTCCCGCTTCCCTTTCTAAGACGGAAGAGGATTCCATGGGGATGGGGTGCCCACATCCAAGAAGGGTTACTGATTTGAAGGGAGGGTCTTGCAAAGGAGCTGGAACTATTTATTTATTTTTAATTTTTTATATACCGGTGTTCCTCTATAGAATACATATCGCACCGGTTTACAGAGAACTGAACTGTTGCCTCAGGGGCGGATACATTGAAACAGTAGTTAAAAACTGAAAACTTACAGAGAAACCAGTGGAATGAACTTCAAAACATGAGTAGCAAAAAGAAGTATAATTTAAAGCCTAACCAAACAATCCGCGAGTAGAGTGCTACCTTCCCTTTGCAAAGGAGAAGCAAACCTTTCCTGGAGTTCAGAAGGAGAAGATACCTTTCAGGAGAATTAGGAGGGATCCCTAAAGTCCCTCAAATGGTTTGGAGATTTGTTTTTGTCTTTCAGGACTCGGTTGAAATTATTCCTGGATAAAGGACTGTCTATTTTTGCACCCAGGATCGTATGTTTTTATACATGCTGAACTTTGGATTTATTTATTTATAGTCCGCTTTTTCTCAGCACTTCAAAGCAGATTACATTCAGGTACTGTAGGCATTTCCCTATCCAAAGGGGGCTTACAATCTAACGGGGTTATTTTCCAAGCCGCAAAAAGCCCTTATCGTGGCAGTAAGATTTAAATTAGGGGAGGAGGCGAGTCAGGACGGAGTTAGGGAGGGAATTTTTGCTCACAAGGAGCAACAGTGGGACTTGAATGCTGGTCTCCTGGTCCATAGCCTGCTGATCTAACCACTAGTGTATTTCATTTGGAAACAGAACACCTTGTGTGAATTGAGTTTCTTTGGAGTGTGATCCCCTGGGCCTTACAGGAGAATCCTGTTATCCCCCAGCACACATCCATGCATTTTTCAAAAGTTGCACTGAGTGTCCACTGAGCTGCTCAGCAATCTCTGAAGGTGACCAAGGGGGGGGGGGGGTGGCAGGGTTTACAAACTTGTCCAATTTTATCTTTTGAATTTCTGGGTCTTTTCAGAAAAAAATCGAATTGGGTTTGTTTCTTCGCTAAGACAAAAATTATTAAACAACTTACAGTTGAACTTTAAAAACCCTATGTATGCCAAAACTGTGAGATACGTGAATACGTCAGGGCAGCACGCGCCGAACAGATTTTTTTAAAACCACCTGAGCACGCGCATATCTCCCGCTGCGTGCACAAATAAAAAAGTTCCAGAAAGGGGCGGGGTGTGGGAGGGGTCTGAGCAGGGCATGGGCGCGCCTGGCTTTCAACTTCAAATTAGCATGTAAATACTTACGCAGGCAAGTGCGCACCGGGTCCCCTGCCGCGTAACTTTACTTCTGCTGTGGAGGATGTGCAAGTCATAAAATAAAGATAAATAGATATATCGGTGGCGTTTTTTAAGTCGGGGCTAAGAGGGGAGAAGGGAAGCTTTTAAATTAGCGGGATTTGAAAGTCCTATCCCTTACCTGGGCGAACTGGGAATGTGTCCCTAGGCGCGGGCTGATGTGTGTGTGCACACATGTGCGCCAGCAGGCCACACAGCTGTTGGTATCCCAATAGCTGAAACAGACTGGGATGTATACTGAAGTAACAGATTCATCAGCAGCTCGGCAGGAACTACCTCAGCAAGTGGAACCAATCCAGTCACTTCAAATGAAATATTTTTCTTCCTTACCAGGGCTGTAAACAAATGTCAGCTGTTTCAAAAATTGCCATTTTAACCACTCTGCTGTTATTCCTTTGAGTGATATTTTTAAAATGAATGCATGGCATCGCTTTAAACACCACCTATGCATTCAGGAGCACTCACTGGCATCCCTAATGCTGCTGCAGATAAAGGCCACACTTTACATAATGAAATACACTGGGCAGAAATTGTCTGCCCCACAGCTTAGCAGTGTTTTTACTGTGATTACAGGTATTATTCAATAAAAAGTACAATCTCTTTCAGAGAGCATCTTCATGTATTATCCATGTGTAATTCCTAGGTCAACAATTTGTACCATCCCAAAGGAGCTTTAACATTTTCACCTAACTTTTAAAAACATTCCTTACAGTAATTCTCAAATGTTTTTTGCTTGCTAAATGTCACTATCATCTTTTCTACCACTCTGTAGTGTACTCGGGCCTGCTGCAGCCTCAGGAATAGCTCAGGAACACAGTAAGACAGGACCAACTTAATTCTGGTGCAAGTATTTATTTTCAGTGCTTCAAAGATACAGAAACCAAAATAGTAGCTCACCTTATGTCAGGCAAAACTATCAGGAAAGTATACTCCATCCGGGTGTATCATGAGGTCCTACCAGCTCCTGGGGCCTTTCCAAGCTCTTCAGGCCTGGGCTCTTATGGTAGGGTGAAGGGAACCTCCCTTTACCCGGTACACTCCATCACATACCTTTCCCCTCAGCTTGGCCTTGTCAGGTCGAGCATCCAGATATGCCTGGGACTCAGCCCGTCTGTCACCAACCTCCATGAGTTGTCAATGTCTCCATAAGACTGCAAAATGGAGATAATCTCAACCCAGGACTACTGGGTATGGAAGCTCGGGGAGGACAGCCACTTCTAACAGGTGATTGTCAAGAGAACATGGGAAGCTGTACACTTCTGTTCGTCCTCATGTATACATTTATTTATTTATTTAACAGTTTTATATACCGAAGTTCTGGTAACAAAGTTACTAATCACTTCGGTTTACATTACAACAATAGATTGACAGTATTTAGAATAATGTCTTACAATGAACAGGATAAATAGAACTTGAAGAAAATAAAAATAATAACTTAAGGGTAATTATATACAAAGTAGTGGACCTTCCTGGAGATCAAAGCTTAGGTATTAAGTTTGAAATTAAGAGAATGCTTGGTTGAACAACCAGGTCTTTAGTCTTTTTTTAAAGGTGGGAGTTGATTGTTCAATTCTAAGGTCTGGTGGGAGTGAATTCCAGAGATTAGGACCGGCAGTGGAAATAGCTCTTTTGCTAAGTGAAGTCTTGAGAGGATGGGCTCTTAGCGTGCCTTTCTGAGCTTGTCTAGTCGGACGAGAGGTGGAGTGAAGCTGTAAAGGGATGGTGAGGTCCATAGAGGTGGAGTTATAGATGGCTTTGTGGATTATTGATAGGGATTTATAGAGGATTCTGTGTTTGATAGGGAGCCAGTGAAGGTTCTTTAAAATGGGAGTAATGTGGTCCCTTTTATTAAATTTAGTCAGGATCCTCGCAGTGGCATTTTGTAACATTTGCAGAGGTTTTAGAGAGTTTGCGGGTAAACCAAGCAGCAAAGAATTACAATAGTCTATCTTCGAGAAAATGATTGCTTGTAATACATATCTGAAGTCTTGGAAGTATAAGAGTGGTCTTAGCCTCTTTAATACTTGAAGTTTAAAGAAGCAATCTTTTATGGTGTTGTTAATGAAGCTTTTGTAGTTCAGCTGGTTATCCATGGTGACCCCAAGGTTTCTGACCTGAGTGGAAAAGGCTGGTGGAGATAAGTTGTGTGAGTAGGGAGCAGTGTAGTTACCATTTGGGGTGATGAGCAGGAACTCTGACTTGTTGGAATTGAGAATCAAATCAAGATTTGTTAGGAGGTTATTGATGGATAGACAGGAATTCCAGAATTGTAAGGTATTTTGTAATGAATCTTTAATCGGGATAAGGATTTGGACGTCATCTGCATAAACATAGTGAATAAGGTTAAATTTGGAGAGGAGATGACATAGAGGGAGAAGATAAATGTTGAATAGTGTTGGGGATAGCGAAGAACCTTGTGGGACTCTCATAGTGGATCTGAAAGGAGGTGATACTTTGCTGTTTATCTTGACTTTATAGAATCTATTCTGGAGGAAAGATGAGAACCATTTAAGTGCGGTGTTTTTTATGCCAATCTCTGTTAGACGATCTAAAAGGATAACATGGTTCACTGTGTCAAAAGCTGCTGATAAGTCGAGTAGAATGAGGAGGGATGATTGTTTTTTTTTCTAGGTTCAAGAAAATGTTATCTGAAAGTGATGAAAGGAGGGATTCGGTGCTTCTAGATTTTCGGAAACCAAATTGAGAAGAAGAGAGGATGTTGTTGTTTTCTAAGTATTCAGCGAGTTGTTTGTTAACTAGTTTTTCCATGATTTTGGAGATAATTGGGAGATTGGCTATAGGGCGGAAGTTGGCTGGATTGTCTGGGGAAAGATTTGCTTTTTTTAGTAATGGTTTAAGGATGGCGAGTTTGAGTGGAGTGGGGACGAGGCCTTGTAATAAAGAGGAATTGATGATCTGTGATATAGGGTGTGAGATGTCTTTGGCAATTGAAATAAGGAGGTTGGCTGGAATAGCATCTAGTGGGTGTGATGAAGGTTTAAGTCTTTTTAGAACGTATACATGTCAATGTCTCTCTGTTTTCTTATTGCTAATATGTCCTTGACACAGTAACTCCTGGCAGATGAGCATTTTGCTACAGCCGGAATCCAAGGCCTGGATAGAGGCTCCTTCCAGTTAAATCTGGATTATAAAGTCCTTAAGTCGTGCATGTGGGACACCCACAAAATTGCAGCTTTGGAGTTTTGACAACTTGTGATCCCAAGCGTGTTCCCACATGTCATTAACATTCTGGGACTCTGTCCCCATTGCTCGCTCTTTCTCACATTGTTCCGCTAACTTGCATATGCACTCTAGGTCATCAATTGAAGGACATTCTTCCTTTACATAACCTTCTGTTTTACAAAGAGCAGTCCCATAGGGCTGGTCATGTTTCTGCCCTACCAGGTTCACGTAAGGATTCTTTGGTTTCTGGTTGCTTATATGGACAGCAGTCTTCTTTATGCCTGTTCTCCACACAAAGGACATAAAAAGAGAGAGCCTGCAAGGCTGGAAGGCCGCCCATTGGAACTGCTGCCAGTAGCATTCAGTACGTTATTTTTAAGTTTGTGCAGTTCCTTCTCTGGCGTTGGCTGGATCACCAGGCAAACATCCATAGGTTCGCTTTGGCCATATCAACAGTCCTTTGCCAAGTGCCCTTTCTGTCCACAGTTACATTTGTGCATGAGATTGGATCTAGATATCAGGTATGGAGGCTGAGCCTCCTATCTTGGAGGTTCATTGCTGAAGTCTTCTATCCTCTGTACCATGCCAGGGAATTGTTATGGGTTGTGTCTCTAAGCCCCTTATACTGGCAGGCATTGACTGGTGGAAGGCTTCCGCCATTTCCAGGGCTCTCCAGGATGAGCCCGGTGTGTCAGCAGATTCAATTCTGCATGTGCCTGTCCCGACCGTCTAGGAACTGCTTCAGGAGTATTTGGTGAGCCATTTCCAGTCCCAACCTTGCCTCCGGCTGGAACCAATTCCAACGGCATCTTTCAAATGAAAGATGATTTTGGGGTTCTTCCCGGGCTGGAAGGCTGCCCATCAGAATTGCTGCTGAAAGTATTCTGGGGCATAAGAACCCATCTCTCCCCTAGTATAGAAGTCTTGATGTCCTCACTGGAAACCCTTATATCTGGATTGGAGGCCTGGAATGCCACTTGACTCCTGCTGGTGAGCAAATTAGTCAAATAAGTTGTGTAGCTGGCCATACCTGGCCATACCGACAGGTGGGCTGTCTGTTCAAAGTTTTATAGAAAGACCGCCAGGTCCTCTTCTCTCTTCATCTTAAACAGGACATGTGAAAGTGCCTGAGGTATTCTGGACATAACTGATTTCAGGGCCTCAGCTAGCTGAGTTAAGACTGCACTTTGTTGCGTTAATTGATCCTGTAACTGCTGCTGTTTATCGATCTGTGTTTGTTCAGTGTTTTGTAGCTGTTGGTGTCCTGGGCCAAGACCTGGATTACCTGCTCCATTTTATTTCTCTTTGGGGCCAGCTCCCAAACAGGTAACTCGCATGAGGCAGAGAAAACAAAGAACACATGCTGGCCTACCCAGCCCTAACTCACTATATGACCCTGACTGCCCAGGTGGGGATAGCCCCCTTGCCTGCTGTCACAGAAATTGAAGTCAGAATGCCCCAGGAAAGAAAAACTCTGCAAACATTATTTTTCCTTGGAGGTTGTGGGTTTTTACTTGTGCTTCCCGCTTAAGCAAAAAAAAAAAAAAAAATCCCACTACTAACACCACATGTAGCATATTCGGGCCTGCTGCAGCCTCAGGAATAGCTCAGGAACACAATAGGATTGGACCAACTTAATTTATTTATTTATTTATTTATAATTTTTATATACCGACATTCTTACATTAAAATGCAAATCATACCGGTTTACATAAAACAGAAAAAGCAGGAAAAAATATTTCCATAGTCAAATACAGAGAACATTTATAATAAAATTGTTAACAAAGGCATAAGGTAGGAACTTGAAAAAAGGTTACTTAACAGAAAACATAAAAGAAAAAATAGTAAATGAAGCACAAAGAGTTGACGTCGGGGGAGGGGCATGGTCACACAGCGCAGTCACCCATTTCCCTCACCTCCTGATGATAGTTAAAAATGATAATTCTGATGCAAGTATTTATTTGCAGTGCTTCAAAGATACAGAAATCAAAACAGTATGTCAGGCACAATTATCAGATAAACATACTCCATCCAGGTATATTGTGAGGTCCTACCAGCTCCCTGGGGCCTCTCCAAGTTCTCTATACCTGGGCTCATGGTAGGGTGAAGCTGCCCAGTTACATGCGTACTTGCCACTGCGTGCACAAATGAAAAGTTCAAACAAGAGGGCGGGATGTGGTCTGGGTGTTCTTAGATTTAAACTCGAAACTAGCGCATAAATACTTACGCACAACACAGTATGCCGGGTTCCCCGCAGCAGCATTTTACTTCTGCTATGGATGATGTATAAGTTGTAAAACCAAAATTTCTAAACAGATCAGTGGGGGTTTTACAGCTCGGGGCTAATGGGAGAGGGGGGGGGGGGGGGGGGAGGCTGTTAGGTTTGGAAGTCCCATCCCTTAACTGGGTGAATTGGGAACAAACTGGGAAAATGTGCAATGGTGTCAGCAGCGCGTGGGCCTTTTAAAATCCCTTCACTTACGCAGTAGAAGCAGCATTTGATTGCACTTGTGCACGCCGTCCGGCCATTTTCCAACATGTGAGCATATATGTGCGTCTGTCAGAAAAAGGCTGTGTCGCTGGGCGCAGGCTGAACGCACACACGTGTGCACCTTCACGCCGCATTGAAAGTTACTATCCCCATAAATCAGGTCCTTAGGGTGAAAAAGAAATATTTGTAATGAGAGAAATAAAATAAATAAAAGCTAAACGTATTTACAGATATTTCTAAACATACTCAAACTAATAGGAAAATATTCTTATGCCAGTGGATAATTTCATTTGGTGAGGATTTTTTTTAAGTGCTCTTGTAAGTGAATTGTGAAGCACCAAGAGAATGGATTTGTCTTTTGTGAATCAGAACAGTTGGCAGTTTCCTTAGGGATTCGATATCTAGTGCCTTTGCTGTCTCTTAAGAGAAACCTTTCTTTATATTGTGAGTTTGAAGTATTTATATATTGGCAGGATATATCATGCTTTCTTTTCTTTGGGCAGGGCAACATTTTTTTGCTTAAATGTTTTTTTTTTCATTTTTCCTGTGGCTCCACTCTTTTTTGTGGATTTAAATATTAGATTATAGTTCTTTGTGTCCCTACATAAATTCTGTTATTTATTTATAGTAGTTATATACCGCCTGTACCAAGGATCTAGGTGGTTAACATAAAAATGCACATGTGCATATCTTTTTAAAAGCTGAGATGAAATGAATGAATTAAGAAAAATTTGAATAATTAAGAAATTATGTAAATTCATAACTCATTCTGATAAATGGAGTACAGATCCTGAAAAACTGGTCAAGAAGTGGGCTTTAACAGCCCACGTAGTTTTAAGGCAATCACCTGTAAACTATAAATCAATTTTCAAAGGGAAAGTATGTTCACTTTCCTTTTTTAAAATGTTCTCACCCAAACTACTTTTGAAAAATATAGAAGCATGTGCTTAACTGCAAACATCTCTCCAACTCCGCCTCCTGGAAACGCCAGTACTGAAAGGGTTAAGGGGTTTTGGGGAAGGTGGGGGGGATTGCAAGCTATTAAACCAGGAAGGTTTTGAGGCCCTAACTCTACACTGGGCAAACTGGTGAACGAACTAGTGAAACTGGTCTTGGCGGTTATAAAATTCCCTGACTTACGCAGCCGAAACCCGATTTGCATGGTTGGGCACAGCTACTTGCAAAATTAGGCAAACACACATGCGCGCCAAGGCTATTTTATAACATATGCGCATGTATGTTATAAAATCTCCATGTCCCTGGGCATGCACCGATGCACATGTGTCATTGTACGCCCATGCGTTCCGTTCAAAGTTATTGTCCCTCTTTTTAATTAAAAAAAATCATGCACTTAAATTCTTTCAGCAACATTGCATGCACCAAATAGCCTGTGTAAATTTGTATGTGTAGTTTTGTTGGCATAATTTTCAAAGCAGACTTTCATGCATTAAGTCCACTTTGAAAACTGCATATATATATATATATATATATATATAATTTGCTGGCCGACTTATGCATGATGTTGTTAGATATAAATCCCTAGGGGGTGTGCATTCGTTCCCTACGAATTGGGAATCTGCAACATATAGGGCCGTATTCGTGGGGAATCGAAATGTATCGCGATTTCCCACGAATACAACGAATCTTCACCGAATTATTCGGCCGCCTAGGAGCCAATTTAAACAAACCCCCCACCCTCCTGACGCCCCCCCCCCCCAAGACTTACCAAAACTCCCTGGTGGTCCAGCAGGGGATCCGGGAGTCATCCCCTGCACTCACACCCTCGGCTGCCTGTTTCAAAATGGCGCCGATAGCCTTTGACCTACTATGCCAACGACCCGAGTGCAGGAGATCACTCCCGGACCCCCGCTGGACCACCAGGGACTTTTTGCAAGTCTTGAGGGACCCCCCTGACCCCCACAAGACTTGCCAAAAGTCCAGCAGGGGTCCATGAGCGACCTCCTGCACTCCGGCTGTCGGCTGCCAGTAATCAAAATGGCGCCGATAGCCTTTGCCCTTACTATGTCACAGGGGCTACCGGTGCCATTGGTCAGCCCCTGTCACATGGTAGGAGCACAAGATGGCGCCGATGGCCATGTGACAGGGGCTGACCAATGGCACCGGTAGCCCCTGTGACATAGTAGGGGTCAGGAGGGTGGGGGGGTTGTAGTTTAACTTTAGCGGAGAAGAACGAATAGGAACATAAGAACATGCCATACTGGGTCAGACCAAGGGTCCATCAAGCCCAGCATCCTGTTTCCAACAGTGGCCAATCCAGGCCATAAGAACCTGGCAAGTACCCAAAAACTAAGTCTATTCCATGTAACCATTGCTAATGGCAGTGGCTATTCTCTAAGTGAACTTAATAGCAGGTAATGGACTTTTCCTCCAAGAACTTATCCAATCCTTTTTTTAAACACAGCTATACTAACTGCACTAGCCACATCCTCTGGCAACAAATTCCAGAGTTTAATTGTGCGTTGAGTAAAAAAGAACTTTCTCCGATTAGTTTTAAATGTGCCACATGCTAACTTCATGGAGTGCCCCCTAGTCTTTCTATTATCTGAAAGAGTAAATAACCGATTCACATCTACCCGTTCTAGACCTCTCATGATTTTAAACACCTCTATCATATCCCCCCTCAGTCGTCTCTTCTCCAAGCTGAAAAGTCCTAACCTCTTTAGTCTTTCCTCATAGGGGAGCTGTTCCATTCCCCTTATCATTTTGATAGCCCTTCTCTGTACCTTCTCCATCGCAATTATATCTTTTTTGAGATGTGGCGACCAGAATTGTACACAGTATTCAAGGTGTGGTCTCACCATGGAGCGATACAGAGGCATTATGACATTTTCTGTTTTATTCACCATTCCCTTTCTAATAATTCCTAACATTCTGTTTGCTTTTTTGACTGCTGCAGCACACTGTACTGACGATTTCAATGTGTTATCCACTATGACACCTAGATCTCTTTCTTGGGTGGTAACACCTAATATGGAACTTAACATTGTGTAACTATAGCATGGGTTATTTTCCCTATATGCATCACCTTGCACTTATCCACATTAAATTTCATCTGCCATTTGGATGCCCAATTTTCCAGTCTCACAAGGTCTTCCTGCAATTTATCACAATCTGCTTGTGATTTAACTATTCTGAACAATTTTGTATCATCTGCAAATTTGATTATCTCACTCGTCGTATTTCTTTCCAGATCATTTATAAATATATTGAACAGTAAGGGTCCCAATACAGATCCCTGAGGCACTCCACTGTCCACTCCCTTCCACTGAGAAAATTGTCCATTTAATCCTACTCTCTGTTTCCTGTCTTTTAGCCAGTTTGTAATGCACGAAAGGACATCACCTCCTATCCCATGACTTTTTACTTTTCCTAGAAGCCTCTCATGAGGAACTTTGTCAAACGCCTTCTGAAAATCCAAGTATACTATATCTACTGGTTCACCTTTATCCACATGTTTATTAACTCCTTCAAAAAAGTGAAGCAGATTTGACGTATAGAACGTATCAGGGGGGGCCCCTTGCCGAATGCAATGTATCTGCCCCCCCCCCCGACAAATACAAATCTTGAATGCAACGTATGGCGTCCCTCTGCACATCCCTATAAATCCCATCAAAATAAACACAAGCTGTAGGTGAAGTACAATACACACTTATAACATTGAAGGTGAATTTTAAAAGCCCAACGTGAGCCAGAATTAGGGGATGCGCGGATATATCGGGCAGGAGCACGCCGAGCAGATTTTAAAAGCCAGCTGGATACGTGCAAAATTTCTGTTATGAACATAAATGAAAAGTTTTAAAAAGGGGCAGGGTGTGTGCGTAGCCTGGGCAGAACATGGGTGTTCCTGGATTCAAACTTGAAATTTGTGAGTAAATACTTATGCGCACAGGCAAGCACTGGGGTCCCTTGCTACGTAACTTTACTTAGGAACATAAGAACATAAGAAATTGCCATGCTGGGTCAGACCAAGGGTCCATCAAGCCTAGCATCCTGTTTCCAACAGAGGCCACAAGAACCTGGCAATTACCCAAACACTAAGAAGATCCCATGCTACTGATGCAATTAATAGCAGTGGCTATTCCCTAAGTATAATTGATTAATAGCCATTAATGGACTTCTCCTCCAAGAACTTATCCAAACCTTTTTTGAACCCAGCTACACTAACTGCACTAACCACATCCTCTGGCAACAAATTCCAGAGATTTATTGTGCGTTGAGTGAAAAAGAATTTTCTCCGATTAGTCTTAAATGTGCTACTTGCTAACTTCATGGAATGCCCCCTGGTCCTTCTATTATTCGAAAGTGAAAATAACCGAATCACTTCTGCTATGAATGACTTGTAAATTGTAAAACAAACATTTCTAGGGGTTTTAAAGATCGAGATTAACAGGGGAGAAGGGAGGTTAATAAACTGGGGGGGCAGGGGGGTTGGAAGTCCTATCCCTTATCTGGGTGAACTGGGAAAACTGGTAATGATGTCGGCACGCATGTCTTTTAAAATCCGTTCAGTTATGCAGTAGAAGTGGCATTTGTATGCATAGGCGTGTGTCCACTTAAAATAATGTACCACATGTGTGCATGGTCAGGCTATAACATGCGCATGTTATAAGATGGCCACGTCCCTGCTTGCACACCGAGGAACATGCACATATGTGTGCTTGTGCACTGGTTTAAAAGTTACCGTCACTATGCATAAAATAACATATACAATCATAAGAGTGGAGGAGAAACCTATTGGTTATGATTAGTGCAGCAGGCTAAGAACCTTGGACAAGTCATGTCACTTTTCATTGCCTCAGGTACCACTGTAAATTGTAAGCACTCTGGGGATAGGGAAATACCTGTCGTATCTGAATGTAACTTGCCTTGAGCTACCAATGAAACAGTGTGAGCTAAATCTAAAAAGAGAAATATTTAAGCAACCCTTCCGCTGAATCTTGGCAGGGGGGGGGGGGGGGGTGGGGCACACTTCAGAGACTGCTGAGCATTAGCCAACTCATTGCACTTGGAAAAATGCATAGATTTATGCTATGGGGAGCAGGATTCACCTGCAGGGCCCAAGGGATCACCAAACAAATCCAGTGCCAATAAAGTTTGTGGTCCAAAACAAGAAATAGACATCAATTTAGAGTCCCAAAAAAGGAAGAACAGAAATATGAAAGAGAGAGAGAAGCCATAATGCCCCCTCCCTAGATAGGTCTTTATATCCCTATGGGAGGCCCACCTAATAACTCGAGGTGAGGTTCAGGTATTAGTGTAGGGAGTTAGGGGTCACTTTGACATTCAACGTGAGACGTACGAACAGAACAGTGGTCTCTTGTGAAAATTTGATGACCTACGGAGAGAGGAAACTCACCCAAAGATGAGATTTGTGCAATGTTTTCTCCACCTACCTTGATGGACTCTCTCTCTCTCAAAAATGGTCCCCCAGTGGTTATATGCAGGAAATACAACAGGTCTGGCAATAAACTGTCTATTTGCATAAAACACACCCCTTTTGCTATCGCATGCGATACTTATCGCATTTCGATAAATTCAGGCCGTAGTCCTGGCCAGATGTACGTTACTAGAGTACAGTCCAAAAGAAGATTTTTCCCCAAAGATTACTACTAGGACCTCTTTCTTCCTCAAGACCCGAATGACTGACATCTTTTCCCTTTATCTAAAAATCACTGGTTTCAGACATCTCCAGTTAGAATAGTGCCTTTGTAGGTTAGGGCATCCTTCCAAATGGCCTATTGCCCTTGCCAGAAAGAACCTTTCTCCAGCAGATAACTAGAACCCAATGCTGGACATTTATGAATAATAAATCTACTTAGTTAAAATAAAAGGAGTATATGAAAAGGCTGCATTAAAGATTAAGGTAGAAATATGAATATTTTTAGAGGAATACAAGATAAGATGGTACTGCAAAACACACAGAGGGAGCAATTTTCACACTGCCCCCGATGCAAAGTCCATGGGTGCTTTTTATGCTCAGGCTATGTGCCAGTTCTTAAATGTGGATTTCCTTTTGAAAATTTGTACAAGTTTGTAGACCAGCCCAGGTAGTTTTTAACCGGACAGAGGCATGGCGATTTTCCAACAGCTTACGAAAATCGATATTTACCCAGGGGAATAGCTTTAGAACATTATCTTTCCCATCTTTTGGAATATTTAGTGAAATGCTGCTAGACAAAATTTAAGAAACTTATATCCAAAATCAATAAATCTTTATTACAAGATAATGTACCCACCAATTACATAAATCACCATATCCTAACAATAAATTATAATAAAACACACCTCACATTCACAGATATCACACAACCACCATAACATATTCATTCCCACAAAAGAACCTGAAATCCACAAATCATTCACTCAAAACTTTTTAAAATATGGTGGCGGCGAGCAGAGTCTGATGCTTGGGCACCTCCTGCAACTAATGCCCCAGGGGTCCGTGGGTTCCCCCCCGTTCTTCATTAGCTGCTCATCTCTGGCTGGTCTACCCCCTCCTTCCCTCCCCCCCCCCCAATTTTGGCATCATCTGAGGGGTCTATTTGCCCCTCCTGCTGGGAGGGGGCTTGGAAGGAGGGATGGAGTTGCCCAGGTCCTTTCTGGCCACGTGGTTTACTTCGGGTCTATCCCAGCAGGCCACTCAGCAAACGATGTCCCTGTCATTTGGCCGACACAGCACTCAATTGGGCAGGCTGGTGGTGGGGGGTTTGGGAGGGTGGGGGAGGCTAAGGGGTCGGGGTGGGTTTTTTGTTTATCAGATCGGGCGCAGCCGATAAACAAAAAGCCAATCGGGCCGGATGATAAAAATTATAAGATTTGAACCGGAACCAAACCAATTGCAGTTCAGATTCACATCTCTACTGCCTATTCTGAGTGAGCCATGAACCCACATCATGACAGATTTCATAGTGGACCTGCCTGTCTCCAGTGGCAACAACACCATCTGGGTCACCATTGACCATTTTTCAAAAATGGCCCACTTCATGGCTCTGCCTGGTCTTCCTTCAGCATCGCAGCTTGCTAGGTTGTTCATCTGACACGTGTTCTGGCTCCACTGCCTCCCTAAGCATATCCTCTCAGATTGGGGAGTCCCAATTCACTGCATGCTTTTGAAGGTCTCTCTGCAAAAAATTCAACATCTCATTAGATTTCACTTCGGCTTACCATCCCCAAGCCAATGGGCAAACAGAAAGGACTAATAGGACCTTGAAGCAATTTCTGCGGACCTATGTGAATCTACGGCAGAATGATTGGGCAGACCTCCTTACTTGGGCGGAATTTGCCTTAAACCCTCATCAGTCCACATCCACTGGTTCGTCTCCCTTCCAGGTGGTCTATGGATGTCAGCTTCTACCACCGCTTCCACTATCTGTGCCCTCTCTAGCGGCACAGTCAACTACCCAGGAGCTGCATCAACTTTGGAACAGCACCAAGCAGCTTCTCCAGCAGGCTGTCCAAAGATCAAAAATGTTCTTTGATGCACATCATCATGAAGCACCCCAGTTTAAACCGGGTGATAAAGTGTGACTCAGCATCCAGTTTATCCGACTTAAGCTACCCTCGGCTCACTTCGCTCCCAGGTACATTGGTCACTTTCCGGTCTTCTGCCATCTGGGTCCAGTCACCTACAGACTCCAGCTGCCTTCCTTTCTCAAAATCCACATCGCCTTCTACATTTCACTACTAAAACCCTTGGTGCTGTCTAGCTTCTCCAAAAAACCACCGGAGCCTCAACTACTCTCCTCTGAAGCGGACATCACATATCAAGTCCAAGATGTCCTGGACGTAAGGTAGAAAGTGGGAATACCTCCTTTAGTGGGAGGGTTTTGGACCTAAGGAGAACAGTTGGGAACCTGCTGCCAATATCCTGAACAAAGACCTTATCCAGCAGTTCCATGCCACACATCCTCGAAAACCCAAAACTCCTGGGGGGGGGGGGGGGGGGGGGTCTTAAGAGGAGGGGTACTGTTATGACCGTTCATCGCAGACGGCTGCAACCGATTCAGCTCAAGTCATGTGTTGCCCTTCTCTCCTCTCCGGGCATGCTCGCGGCTGAGGCTAGCCGCTACCACCACAAACCTCCGGTTTCCCAAGGCTCCTCGTGGTGCTCGGGATGCCGCCACCATCTACGCTGACTTTGGGCCTTCCAAAGCGCGCATGCACGCACGTCACCAGGCCCTCCTTTGAAGACTCAATGGTGGGAACCTCAGGGGTGTTCCCGACTGATGACATCTCTAGGTCGGGGTTCTTAAGCACTGCCTTTGCCCCTTGCTAGCTGACTTGGCAATGAGTTCCTTCACTACTGGTACTTGCTCCTATCTCCTCGGAACCATGGTTCCTGTATCAGATCTACCTGCGGCTCTGGACTCTGGCTCGGATACCCGCTCCTTGGGGGCCTGCTTGTGCTCCAGTCGGAGACCTGGTCTCCAGGCTTTCCCCATTCGTTGGGCTAGCCCTACACCTTCCAGAGGTCCTGCCTGCCGGCTTTCCTGATCCTCGGGGTTGCCTTCCAGAACTACCTTACTACTTTGGAGACTTGACCCTTCGCTTCCTCGGGGCAGTGCCTACGCTCTACACCAGTGACTATACTTGGCACCTCCCTGCTTCTCAGGGTAGTGTCTCCATTCCTCTACCAGAGGTTCTATCTTGCGCAGCCCCACTCCTTGATTTGATTATGTCATTACTTCAGAGATTCGACTTGGGCTTCCCCGCTCCGCGGGACAGCCTATATCATCACACCAGAGCCTCCTTCTCTATGCAGCCCCGCCCCTCGGGACTGTCTCTGCGGCATATCTTCTAAACTTCCTGTCTCGCCCTCCCTGCTCCTAGGGGCCTGCCTAGTGCTTCTATCTCGGAGGTTCTTGCTCTGGCACTTGCATCTCCAGCTCAGCCCATATACTGTGGTTTCCCTCTGAACTGTATCTCTCACCCCACTCCTCAGATCCCCACAGTATTCTTCCTACAAGCTCCTGCGATCACGTGGCTGCGACGTGGGACGCCCTGTTCCTCTACACACTACTACATTTCCTGCTGCACCTGACCTCACCTCCCGATGGTGAGGACCTGTGGGGCTCCTCCCAGCAGGTGGCAACAACCTCACCTTGAGCCAAGGGTCCACGAAACCCACAAATCCTAACAATGGGGTGATCCATTTCATGTGTTTTCTTAGAGAAATTTAGTACTTCTTGCATTGGTTGGTGATGCAAAGGGCAGGACTTGACAGCATTGTCCGTTACCTGGACGGTTATTTATTTGTTGGCCTCGGTGGCACACCAAAATGTATGCTCCTGTTCAAGCAGTTCCAAGCGATGACTCAGGAATTTGGTATCCCATTGGTAGGTGACAAGTCCAAGCACCCATCTACTGTTCAAACATTCCTAGGATTAGAGCTCATCTCAGATGCGGCCAGAGCCATTGTCTTGGGATGTATTTTCAAGTGTGGGTGTGGCGTAGATTGCAAAGAACATCACCTTCCATGAATTATTTCCTAATGTTGTGGCCTTGCATGTTTATGGCCATGAATTAAAAGACCAGTAGGTGGTGTTCTGGTGCAACAATGCTGCTGTAGTCGATGTTATTAACACCCAGTCCTTGAAGTGCCTTTTAGTTTCCAAGCTACTCGGGGAATTTGTATTGTCCTGCCTGCAACTGAATATTGCCAAAAGAGCATGTTCCTGGAACTTGTAAAGAGATTGCTGATTCTCTTTCTCATTGCAAGTGGTCCCATTCCGAGTGTTGGCACCAGGCGCAACTTGCTAGGGCAGTGGGTGCCAGGTCACCTGTGTGCCTTTTGTTAGGATTGTGGACCCTTGTGTTGGGGTGAGGTTGACACAACCTACATGGAAGGCCTTGTAGGTCCTCATCACCAACTGGCAAAGCAGATGGTGCAGAGACTAAACTGGAGCTTTACCTGTACTAATCCCTTTCCCTTCGGGTTGAGCCTTTGGGTTCTGGGAGCTGGAAGGATTTAGGTGGCAGTCTCTGGGATGCAGGCTGAAAAGGAGATCCAAGGACAGTCTGAGGTTGGAGGTAGACAGCAGGCAGGGATAACAAGAGTCTAGGCCAAGGTCAATACCAGTAATCTGTCCAAGGAAATGAAGGAGAAGAGGTAAGGCTGAAGAGATGAGGACAAGGCTGGGCAATATGAAGAGACTAGGACAAGGCTGGACAATTTAAAGAGATGAAGACAAGACTGAGCAGGCTGAAGAGTCAAAATCAAGGCTGGGCAGGATGAAGAGATGAGGTCAAGGTTGGGCAATATGAGAGACTAGGACAAGGCTGGACAATTTAAAGAGATGAAGACAGACTGAGCAGGCTGAAGAGTCAAAATCAAGGCTGGGCAGGATGAAGAGATGAGGTCAAGGCTGAATAAGCTGAAGAGATGAAGACAAGGCTGGGCAGGCTGCAAAGATGAGGACAAGGCTGGAAAAACTGAAGAGATGAGGACAAGGTTAGAAGGAACAGAAACTAAGGCTTGAGCAGCAACTCACACTACCACAAAGGTAGTTGACTTGTTGCTGAGGTGGTGTCTGGCAGGGAAAAGGGCTCCTTATGTAATTGACATCATCCGAGGGCACTGTGGCTGTTCCCACTGTGGGGCCTTTAAAGGAGGACATTTGGCATGTGCATATGCCTAAGGAGCTGGACTCGGCCTGTGAGGGCGGTGTTCCTGCCACACAGAAGAGGCTTGAGTTGGCGGTGTTCCAGGCCGCGTGGAGAGGCAACGCTGCTGGCTTGGTGTCATCGGGTGAGTGAGCCGGCTCATGGTGAAAACCCATGAATTAGCAAATGTAACAGTAGCCCCATCCTAAGCCCACCTCCTCAGGGTCCAAAACTTAGGTTTGGTGGGAAAATTGCCTGTGGAAGTCCCTTGGAGGTTGGTGGAAGGCTCCCAAGAGTTCTCCTCTGGGCCAAAGTGTTTCTAAGCAATGAGGTACAAAGTGCAGAAAAACAAAGAACAAGTCAGAAATTACCATAACAATATCCCAAACAAAAAGCAAAAAAATATTTTGTACATGTATATAAAATATGAAATTCACCAAATGCAATCGCAAACTTAAACTGCAGCACCATCTTGGTCAATAGGTCGCATAACAATCTTCAACCAATCAGAAATAAAAATGCCACAGACAAGGAAATGCTGCCAGAATGTTAAGATTTCAGCTGCATGGCCTCACTATACCCTGACTA
This sequence comes from Rhinatrema bivittatum, assembly GCF_901001135.1. NCBI lineage: Eukaryota > Metazoa > Chordata > Amphibia > Gymnophiona > Rhinatrematidae > Rhinatrema > Rhinatrema bivittatum. The sequence continues at coordinate 249,159,573 of NC_042623.1, forward strand.
CAATGCCTCCATACCAGCAGAGGCCTCCAGTGAGCCCCGCTTATTCTGTTCTCACCATCTTGTCCCTGGTCTTATGACTCAGACTGTATAGCAGCCTTCCCTCCACCAGGCTGGCCAAGCTCCTCCTCCTTGCCTGCATCACACCCAGACTTCAGCCCTACATAACCCTGTCTTATCAAACCCAAGATGCTTCCACATCAAGCTTCCTTTGGCTCCTTGCCCTACCCACCATTGCTTTGCGGCCTACCCAGGCCTATTCTTGCCTTGCCTTGTGGCCTCTGGGCCTTCTTGCTCCTTGTCTGCCTGTGGTCATCTGGCCTTCTGTTTCTAGCCTTGTCTTGTGGTCATCTGGCCTTCTGTTTCTAGCCTTGTCTTGCCTTGTGGCCAACCATCCTCCTGCTCCTTGCTTTGCAGCCTTCCTACTCTTTGCTTTGCCTTGTTGCTTATCTAGGTATTTTCCTGACCTCTGGTCTATCTAGGCCTCTTCTTGTCTTGCCTTTGGGGTCTTCCTGCCTAATGCTGCCTTCGGGCTTTTATGTTCTGTGTTGTCTTTGTCTCGTCCTGTCCTGTCCAGTCTTAGTCCAAGCCTCAGTTCTAGCTTTACCTGTACACTGCTCCTGTCCAAGCCTTGCTCCAGCCTGTCCAAGCCTTCTGCCACTCTGAGGGTGGTGTTCCTTAAGACCCACCTGGGCTGGAGACATAGCTCAGAAATCACTAAACTTTCACATGCAGGATAGCCAATCAATCCTGTCATTTAATCCACAGGGATAATGATCTTTAGACTGAAAATACAACATTGCTCAGCCTGTACCAACTTCCTATTTAAATCACCCCTGTACCCACTGGTAATATGCTGTATAACAAAAAAACAAAGATCATCCACCCCCTGTAGAGGAGTAGCCTAGTGGTTACAGCAGCAAGCTATGAACCAGAGAAATCAGGGTTTAAATCCCATTAGTCCTTGTGACCATGGGCAAGTCACTTCACCCTCTGGGGACAGGGAAATACATACAGTTCACAAATAAGGATACATAGCTAATGAGATATGTAATATTTGCAGATTATCTTCACTACTAAGGTTCCTTGTAAAAAGTTGTAAACACACATTCTATTCCAAAACACAAATAATGTTAATTGCTATTTGCTAAATGTTATTTTTACCTTCAATGTTCCTTGTAATAATGTTTAATGGTTGATTGTTATTGTTCAATGTTCTATGTAAAAAACCCCGGTCTAACCTCCCAGACCAGGGCAACCTTTTCGTTACTTGTAAACCGGATTGATTTGTATTGCATACAGGAATTCCGGTATATAAAAATTATAAATAAATAAATAAATAATAATGAACCTCGTATGGAGAAAGCTAGGGATCCACAGACTATGTGAGTGTAGGGTTGTCAAAGCCACATGAGTTAAGCTTTTGACGTCCCCAGCAGAGGATCTGCCGTACCTGGTGGCATGACTGCCATGTTCCTGCATTGCTTCTCCAGGATTTCCAAAGATTACCCCCTCCTCCTCCAGGTACAATGTGAAATTGCCCCTAGGATTGAATATGAGCGAGAGTCATATTTCAAGAATGGCATCTCAAGATACCTGGACACAGCAAGGCATGAACAATATGGGCAGGGCTTATAGTAGAGACATTGCCACAGGTATCAGTAACCACTGGAATAGTGGCAAGCAGCCAGACAGCAGATTGCCAATGCAGACAGAACCCCTTTAGTAACTCTACCAGCATAGCCTGTAGCACCTGATGCCTAGATTAAGTGAAGTACGCAAATAGATTTGTCAAATTGCATAGGGTTGGGTCTGGAGCCTTGGAATAAGAATTAATAGCTATTATTTAGTGTGAGGTTACAAAAGCCACCGGATCTCCCAAGGAAATTATAGCCATATCATCGAACACAGGGAAACTGAAATGTATGCTCGAACAGAGATGGTGACCTGCCCACATCACTACTGGGTCACTTGCCTGATTCCTCTAAAGTTACCTACTGCACTAGAGATTAAACCAAGGATAGTACAATCCCATTTAAATTCAAGTGCTCAAAGGGAAACTAACCTGCCTGATGAATGATATTATTCAGCTAGATTAATGGATTTATGGAGGTTTCCCTGTGATTCATGAAGAAATTGTTTATTTAATTGTTTTAATATATATTGTAAATTGCTTAGAAAGATGTAATCTGTTAGGCAATAAATAAATGATTTTCAAATAAATAAATAAGCTAACATCACACGATAGCAACAATGCTGCACAAACTATGATGATGATGATGATGTCTTGTTGAACACTAGAAGAACTCTCCTACTTTAATATTAACCACCATTAACTAAGATAATGGCTCATGGAAGCACAACCGAGGGCCTGTCCTACAGAGTTATATTAAATGTGCTGCTTTGAACAGGTAGAATGCTATTGGAGGAGATACAGGACAGGCCAGCACGTCATTGTCCTCATCCATACGAGTACCTGTACCACAGCGAGGCTCAAGAGGTTGCAGCAATCTTCTTGGAAGATGCGATAAGCAACGGAATCGATCAGTTTTATGACACTGCAAAGGAATCACATGGGCACCTGAAAGAACAATGCCCTAGATCCAATGAATAACTTACAGACCCAAAGCTGACAGTAATTTCAGAACATTGTCAGTGCATTGGGACCCGACGTGTGTGTTTTCTGAGGCTGAAAGTGATGAGGGCCTGGATGCCATAATTGACCCGTTAAAAGAAGAGCAAAGAATGACATTCATGAAATGCTGACATGCAAGTGCTGGGGGTGATAGAGCTGACCACTGCCTTTTGAAGATTGCCTCAGGACCTTCAGATTAAGAAACTTATGCACTGCCTGCTGTGTCAAGAATACACTGGGCCCCCATTATTTAAGTGGAATGGAACAGTAGATATTTCAACAAGTCTTACCACTGTTTGGCTGCCATGTGAGAGTAAGAAAATTGGGTTCACTGTCCTCTGCTACCTGACTACATGCCTGATTGGGCATGCCTGAGCAGCCTTTATGCAGGTGGATGAGAATTATTCAACTACATCTTGCAAGTAAAATTGACCGAAATAGTCTGAATACCAGGCATGATGATAGAATGACTCAAAACAACTGCCTGTATCATCATATAATAAGTAGGGAGAGGATGCATATATAATAGAAATTCAGCTAAAAATGTACTTAACAAGACTGCACGTCAATGCCAGAAATATACAAATAAAGCTATATATGAAATGACTACCTACAAATGCAAGAGATGGTGGGAAGCTACAGTGGTGCAGGAAGCTGGTTTAGTTATTATTTTGGCTGCTGCATACGGCTTCCATAGCTCAGATACTCACATCTCAGGCTCACTGCACATTTGTTCTTGACTCTCTCAGCCTGGGTATAAGACAGAGGCTGAAAGGACTTGATGACGATGCCATAAATGACCTGCTAAAGAAAAGAAAAGATGACATGCAGAAATGCTGACATATGTGTGCTGGATGACTTGAGCGAGCACCTGCAGACCCGATACCCAACTGCAATAAATAACCTTAGCATCACCATGCATAGGGACACTGATATGTGCGTGTTGTCTGAAGGCCACATGATGCCCAACTTACTGCCAAAGTTAAGTCGCAGCATGCAACCACTGCCAGGATGCTCTAAAGGCCGTGCTGACAGAAAAAGGGAAGAACAATGCCAGAAATCTGCTGGCACACTCGTGGTGGAAGTAGAGCACCTACTGCACCTCAAAATGGAAGCCTGATAGCAGTCAGTCATTAGCTGAGAGAACGGAGACAACTCTGCCAGAGATTTGCTTTGAGAACTGCAGAATCCACTCGGGAGCATGACATGTTTTCATCCCTTTTGGCTGGAGAATGAAAATAGGAAGAAATGGTGTCTGTGCTTGCAAGTACACAAGTAGAATCAGGGAAAAAGTCATGCATAGAGGCTCAAGGGGTGACAAAGGATCCAATATCAGCAGCTATGCTACTTACACCAGAACTGTACACGAGCGTGAGCAGGCAAAGCAAACAGAGGTTCAAGAGGTAATGGAGGATCCCATATAAGCATACCTGGGAACCTTTGCTTTCCTGTCACCCCTGAGATTGTCGGGGGTGGGGAGGAGGGCAGTAGCAGCATGTGCACAAACGTTCTCTCTCACACACACTAGCACACTCATATGTTCATTCACACATACATACATGTTCATTCTCACACACTCACCTCTCTCCCTTGTCCACACACACATACACTCACCTCTTTCCCTTGTCAGACACACATGCACTCACTCCTCTCCCTTTTTTGCACACTCACACTCTTCCTCACACATACATGCACACTCACTCCCTTCTCTCCTTCCACATGCATGCACGCACATTTTTAAAGATGGCGCCGGCCATCCAGTGCTCCCTCCATGTGACAGGGGCCGGCCAATGGCACGGATACCCTGTCACATGGTAAGGGCAAAGGCCTCGGCGCCATTTTTATTAGTGGCAGCCGACGGCCCGAGAGCGGGAGATCGCTCCCGGGACCCCCACTGGACCACCAGGTACCTGTAAAATGTTTTTGGGGGGGTCGGGAGGGTGGGGGAAGCTAAGGGATTAGTTTTAAAGGGTCAGGGTGGGTTTTTTGTTTATCGGCTCGGGCGCAGTCGATAAACAAAACCGCGATCGGGCCAGATGAAAAAAAAACCCACGATGTGAACTGGAATCGGAACCGGTTCCGATTCACATCTCTATTCTTTTTGTCCCTGTGTAATCAAAAGCTTCTATCACTGGCAGCCATTTGTGAATTGAGTCCTGAATGCATGCAATGGCCTTTACACAGAGATGATGGAAATAAAAAAAACACAACAGACATCAAAAAGGCATTGTTGCAAACTGCTTGGTGCCATCACGCACCAGGCTCCGCATTCCTACAGAGCTGCATAAGTATGGTACCCCCATGCTTCTGTGCACCTTCACTGCTTAGGGCCCATCAACAGCCTTCCCCAACCGGAGACCTCTCTGTCTCCTTAAACAGTCATGGGACAGAGCCAGAGCTGCCCAGATCCAGCTCCCGATAAGGGTCCACGTTAACTTTGGGTATAATTTCTGTATGTGGGTAACCTGCACAAAGCTGAAGTTACTATCCTTAACAGGAGGCATGGGGTAACCTGCATGGAGCGGCATCTACCACCCTTAACAGAAGGCATGGGCATGACCACCATAAGAAATTGCTGGGTAGACTGGGTGAATAATGGTCTTTATCTATCATCATTTACCAAGTTACTATGTTACCGCCCACAACATGGGTGATAGCCTGGAGCTGGGAGAAGGGGAGTTAGCAGCAGTCTTACCTGGGCAGGGCACATCCCTTGTTCTTTTCTTTTATACCTACCACCTCCCTCTGCCTCCGAGCCATAAAAGTAGCTCATGTTTTTTTTTTTGTGATGAATGGAAACAAATCCCTAAATTATCGCTGCTGTTTTTTTTTTTTTTTTTACCAAGCTGCCTGAAACTGAGTACCATCTCATCTTCTTTCTTTAAAAAAAAAACTGGAACTGCAAGTAAAAAAAAATGCTCCACGTTGGGAGCAAGGCTCTCCTGCAGCCTCAGCATGGGGGATTCAAACCGCTTTCCCTGTGCGCCAGAATTGTATAAAACAAACCGTTTCTTCTTTTATTTATTTATTTATTTTTGGTTGAGTCAGTAGCCTGCATGCTGAAAAAGAAATCAATCACTGCTCTGCTCCCGGGCTCCTCGCACACACCAATTGCTCCCAGCAATGGCGCGAGCATCTCCCCCCCCCCCCCCTCCCCTCGCATCACCTAACAGCAGGTGAACACAGAAAACAGTGTAAAGGAGAGGAAGATCTTGCTGCTAAGAATGCCTCCAGCAGAAGGCGCTAAGCTCGGCCATGCCCCCAAGAACGTCATTAGCCCTTCCCCAAAGCTACCTATCTGCTGACGGGATATCCCAAGCCGCTAAAAGATCGCAGGACACCAGGCACCAGGAAAAGCCAAGGAGAGCTGCAGCTTAACCGACCTCTTTTGAATCAACAAACAGGCACCGGTGGCTGCCTGGCCTACCGCTCAGGCAGAAAACTGTCGAAAGAAGAGGCTGGTGGGAGGACATTTCCTATCTTAAATTGAACTTGCCAGCCCTCCCAGCAGCCTCTGTGCCTTAACGCATGCGAAAAGCACCATAAAGCACGGTGCAATGCAAATTTTTAAAAGGGGAGGAGTCAGGGGTGGGATTTTTGTAAAAGTGGGCTGGCTTCGTGAAACCATAATCGCACAGTTTTAAGGACAAAAATAACTATGCCTTTTTCATTAAGCTGTGGAATAGGCCCATACTGCAAGTTACAATTTTAGGCTGGGGAGAATGTGTAAGAGAGAGAGAACCTCTGGGGATGGCATCATGGTAAGCAGCTATTTATGCTACTATAGGAGGCCCACCTAGTCACTCGAGGTGAGGTTTAGGTATTAGTGTAGGGGTTAGGGGTCACTTTGACATGCAGAGTGAGACATACGAACAGAACAGTGCTCTCTTGTGAAGATTTGATGACCTTCGCAGTGAGGAAGCTCACACAACGATGAGATTTGTGCAGTGTTCTTTCCACCTTGCTTCATGTTACCCAGGTAGAGAGTCCATCAAGCTAGGTGGAGAGAACATTGTACAAATCATTGGGTGACTTTCCTCACTCCGAAGAACATCAAATCTTCACAAGAGAGCACTGTTCTGTTCGTACATCTCACTCTGAATGTCAAAGTGGCTCCTAACCCCTACACTACTATATTAGCCTCACCTCAAGTTACTAGGTGGGCCTCCTATAGAGATATAAATAGCTAACTACTATAAGGGCCCCATAGCTAGTGTTTCCCTCTCTCTCTCTCTCTCCCCCCCCCCCCCCCCAAAGCACTAAGATAGTGTACATTGCAATATATTTCCAAAAAAACACTCTCCTATTGCATGCAATAGTTTGATAAATCTAGCCCTAAGATAGGTAGGGTGTTATGATTTGTAGGAATGGAGCTTGCTAGATTCCACACATCTGAAAGCTGCTGGTCCCATGTGTACAGGCAGGACCATAGGAGACAATTAGGGCCTAATTTTAAAAGCATTTGCACATATAAAGGTGAATTTTAAAATCCCGATGTGCACCAAAATGTTGAGCAGATTTTAAAAGCTGCCCAGATGTGCATGTACTTCCTGCTGCATGCTCAAATGAAAAGTTCAAAAGTGGGGGTGGGCGCGGGGAATTCCTGGATTTTAACTTGAAATTACTGTAGCATGTAAATATTTATGCGCACAGGCCCGGGTCCCCTGCTGCGTACCTTTACTTCTGATACGGATGTCATGTAAGCGGTAAAACAAAAAATTCTAGGCAGATCAGTGGGGTTTTAAAGATCGGGGCTAACAGTGCAGAATGGAGGCTGTTAAACTAAGGGGGTTTGGAACATAAGAACATAAGAAATTGCCATGTTGGGTCAGACCAAGGGTCCATCAAGCCCAGCATCCTGTTTCCAACAGAGGCCAATCCAGGCCACAAGAACCTGGCAATTACCCAAACACTAAGAAGATCCCATGCTACTGATGCAATTAATAGCAGTGGCTATTCCCTAAGTATAATTGATTAATAGCCATTAATGGACTTCTCCTCCAAGAACTTATCCAAACCTTTTTTAAACCCAGCTACACTAACTGCACTAACCACATCCTCTGGCAACAAATTCCAGAGCTTTATTGTGCGTTGAGTGAAAAATAATTTTCTCCGATTAGTCTTAAATGTGCTATTTGCTAACTTCATGGAATGCCCCCTAGTCCTTCTATTATCCGAAAGTGTAAATAACCGAGTCACATCTACTCGTTCAAGACCTCTCATGATCTTAAAGACTTCTATCATATCCCCCTCAGCCATCTCTTCTCCAAGCTGAACAGCCCTAACCTCTTCAGCCTTTTCTCATAGGGGAGCTGTTCCATCCCCTTTATCATTTTGGTAACCAATCTCTGTACCTTCTCCATCGCAATTATATCTTTTTTGAGATGCGGCGACCAGAATTGTACACAGTATTCAAGGTGCGGTCTCACCATGGAGCGATATAGAGGCATTATGACATTTTCCGTTCTATTAACCATTCCCTTCCTAATAATTCCTAACATTGTTTGCTTTTTTGACTGCTGCAGCACACTGAGCCGATGATTTTAAAGTATTATCCGCTATGCTGCCTAGATCTTTTTCCTGGGTGGTAACTCCTAATATGGAACCTAACATCGTGTAACTACAGCAAGGGTTATTTTTCCCTATGTGCAACACCTACTTTACCTGGGTGAACTGGGAAAACTGGTAATGGTGTTGGTGCACATCGCTTTTAAAATCCCTCCAGTTATGAGGTAGAAGCTGCATTTGCATGCAAAGGTGCGCATCCACTTAAAATTGCACGCATGTGTACATGCGGTGAGGCTATTTATAACATGAATGGATGCATATACTCGCATATGTTATAAAATGCTGTGTTCCTGGGTACGGGCTGCCCGCGCACCAGTTTAAAATTTACTGTACCCAAATTGGGTTTTACACTTGTAAATGCACTTTACCCATGTAAGTGGGCTTTTGAAAATTGCTACAATATATGCCATTGAACAGTCCGTAGGACATTCATATGTAAGTGCGCTTTACACCCATAAATGGCTTTTTAAAATTGCTACACTTGTATTCTACATTATTTTATTTTTATTTAAAATATTTGGTTACCCACACTTCCATAGGTCATAACTCCTTTTGAAATGATCTCCATAGTCTTTATGACAGATGGAAAGCGATGGTAGTAACATCGCAGCGGCAGGGACACCAGAATGCTGGGATAGAAAGGACACCCAGTGGGACAACGCCACACAGGGAAACAGGTGCCAGGGTCCACACAGTGCCATAGAATGATAGAGAGAGACCCGGTAGCAGAGGACACAGATGGATGATCAGGTGCTCATGTGAGTGGGCAGAGAATGCCATGAGTAGAAGGAAATCATTTTGAAACATAAGTGCATCTCTCATACTTCTTATTGTACAGCAAGATTTCAATGGATTTTCTTTCTCGTATATAATTTAAAATGCCTTTTGTTGAGGTTCGTAAGATACTGAGATTCAGAAATCCCCAGCTGATGCATCTTACATGTTTGCAAAAGACGAAATCTGAAAATCTGTTTAATGAGTTAACATCCAGGACTGGCAGGAAGAATATGGATGTGCACTTTAATTGGAAATACTGATGAATAATTACCAGCAGCAACTTCAACAAAGTGAACCCTGAAAATATCTGAACTACTTCAGATCTATCTGTCATGGTAATAGTATCATTTGTATATGTCTATACGCAAAGGAATGCTGAAGATCTGGCAGCATACAGTCATTACACGACAGAGTCTACCAAACACAGTTTGCATTAAAAGATGGAACTCTTACAAGGAAATGCACATAAATGTGTTTCATATCAAGGTTTAATGATGCCTACCTCAGTGATGAATGATTGCCCTCAGACTAAAGAAATAGCTTTGCAGGCCTTTGCAGAAACAAGTAATTGCCTTAAGGTAACAAGTTTTTTTAATTTCTTTATTTTTTTTTTCCCCCCACTGAGGTCATATTTATAGCAGTGCATAAAAAGAAACTGTTGTGTTTATTGTCCTCCACTTATCTCCTATAAGACAGGCTATTGTATAGTAGGACACTGAAAACACAAAAATCTATTTTATGTTGCTCTATCAGTGACCTCCACCTGAGTTTAAGCTTTTAAGACTTAAAGTTGAAATCTCCTGACATTCTTGCTTAGACCTCAGCTGCCCTGGAGATGGTTATAATGCAAAACTCTTGCTGATGTATGTCTATAGCATTGGCTTGTGTATTTTGGCATGGCTTATATGATGCAGGTATGGAAACAGCCTGTTAGCAGAGTAGCCACTAATGCCATGTACATCTGTGATCACTGAGGCAGGACCTGCAGGTCTAATATTAGTCTTTATAGCCACAAGGGAACGTGAACTATCAGTTAGCAGAATCGCCATCATTCATTGCTGAAGGCTGTTTTACACTGCTGCCAGGTCCAGCTTTCTCCAGAAATGCCTGGGTCAATATTCATCAAGCTGGCAAGATGCAAAGTCATCCCAGTAAAGTTAAACTTTATTTGGTAAGCTTTAGCCAAATATTCAGTGGGGCAAGTCTCCTGCTGAATGCACTTAAGCTAAAGTTAACCAGATAAGTCACCTGGGTTATTTTACCTCATTGCTGTAAGAAAAAAAACAAAACAACCATATGGCCCAGCAGCAGCTGAGCCCCGATCCCCATGCCACTAATTTACAAACTGCAGCGGGCTGAGCAGGCCTCCCCCTCTCTCCTGATGGCAAGAATTTAAATTTTGCAGTGGGCCCCATGGATCCTCCCCTCTCCCAATGCCAATAAATTTAAATTTGGAGCAGGTTCAAAAGGACCCCCCACAGTGTCTCCTGTTGCCAAGAAATTGATATTTGCAGCCACAGAGCAAGCCTCCTCTTTCCTGACGCAGTCGAAACGTAGCAGCTGAATGGGCTCCAATTGCCCTCCCCACCCCCCCGACCACTATTCCACACCTGGCTTTTGAAAATTGACCGGGCTAACTGGCTAAATTTAACCCCCTAGGTTTCAATAGGAGGCTACATTTAGCCATTCAACCTTGGTGTGAGCCGGGGCCAGAGTTCTGGGGAGCTGGCAGGGAAAGTTAGGCAGCTTGCACTGATTCCTAGTGCTAGTCACTTAACTTGGTTGACCAAATCTAGGTGCTGCATCAGGAGGCCTAAATCTGACTGGTTAAGTACCCCATGGCCAAAAAATGCTATCTGTGGACAGTTCCCCTCTCCCTCTTTCACAACTACAAAAGAAAAAGCCTGGCTGTGTGATACCTCTGATTCCCACTTGCCAAAATCATTTTCTTTATTTAAAAAACAAAACAAAAACAATGACCTACTGCAGCCAGCCAACCTATCCCACCTCCCAATACTGTTTTCTTGACACAGTCAATCATGACGTTCTTCTGTACTGGTTCAGAGAGCTAGGGATTACTGGGTCTGTTCTTAAATGGTTCGAGTCTAATCTCGATGGACGACAGCAACAGGCAAAGATTGGTGAGAAGTGTTTGTGATGGTACCCTACTCCAACGGGCTCTAATCGCAACATTATTTAATATCTATATTGTTCCGTCGTGTAAATTGCTGGCAGGTATTTTATGAAGGTTATGAAGGGGGCAGAGGGAAAAGGGAGTTAGGGGGTTAGGTAAGTTCCCTCCCGGTCCTCTCTATCGGAGTGACCAGGGAGGAAACTGGAGAAGGCCCGATTGCCTCGTGTTGTGTCCGTCGGACTCAAACGGCTTCGTCCCACATGCCTCACCTCAATATTCGCTTTCTCCACCAGCCTCGGGAAAATGGCAACCTCCGCGTCTGCTTGCCGCACTCCCCGGCTTCCCTGGAATCAAGGCATTCCGCCATGATTCACCTGAGGGCCCCCTAGGGTGCGCGTGCTACCCGCGTCTTTATTCCGACATTGGCGCGAACCTCGGGGGCGTCCCCCTCGAGTGACGTCACAACATCCGGGTATTTAGGTTGCCCACTTGCTGACTGACTTTGAGTTAGCAAGGACTGTATTTGTCCGGTCTAAGCTGCTCTGCCACTTCTTGCTGCTGCTGGAAGCTCTCTCTACCCTCCGGGGTTCTACTAACTTGGGGACCCGCTCCTCGGTGGCCCTATGCTTCTTTCCAGGTGTCTATCCAGTATCCAGGTACTCGCTCCTCGAGGGCCTGAGGTGTCTATTGTGGTACCTGCTACTATTACTTCTACCTGCTGGGAACTCCACCATTACAGCTACAAGAGTGTGAGTAATCTGACATCTACCAGTCTGTCTCACCTACAGCTCCTCATTGGAAACCTGCATCGGAGCTCCCTATACCACCATTGTGGGACGGGTCTCCTCAGCCGAGGACCCAAGACTGCTGCAGGAATCTACTCACTACTGCCACCTCTGGTGATCTCTACAAGCTGTACAATAAAGACTATCTCCATGTTTGTGCATCTGAGTCTAGCCCGGTACTGCAGTTTCCTGCGGGGCCCCTCCCCGTGGGAGTGGCCATCACTGCAGCACCTAAGAATCCACCAAACACCTGAAAACCATAACACCTCGTCATGCGCTTTTAAATAAAATCCCCACCCCTTGTGTGCCCTTGGGTACTTGCCAGGTTCTTTTTGGGTACTTGCCAGGTTGCTATGGCCTGGATGGGCCACTGTTGGAAACAGGATGCTGGGCTTGATGGACCCTTGGTCTGACCCAGTATGGCATGTTCTTATGAGTGGGCACTCACGCGCACATGTGCACGCCAATATAAAATTGGGCCTGCATGGCGCATGTGCGCCAATATAAAATTGGGCGTGCATGTGCGCGCTACGAGTGCATGTTATAAAATTAGCGTGTCCTTTTTAAAATTTACCTTTTTGTGTTTATCGATAAGATGTTAGCTGAAATTTTGATGATTCATCAGAATAGAAATTCCAGAATTCCCTCTGAGATTCTTGCTGAGAGTATGAAGCTGCATGTGGTATTCTCAATCAAGAGCTTTGGAGTGTTTATTGACTCTCGACTGTCATTCACACAACAGAAAATCTGTAATCAAGGCTGTTTTTTATAAACTGAGACTGTTACATTACCTGAAGCCTTTACTTCAAATCACATGGTTTTCACACAGTGGTGCAGGCTTTGATTATGCCAACAATTGACTATTGTAGCTCAATTTATTTGGACTTACCTGCTTCATCACTGAGGGGTAGATTTTCAGAGCCCTGCTCGCCTAAATCCGCCAAAACCGGGCGGATTTAGGCGAGCAGGGCCCTGCGCGCCGGGAAGCCTATTTTACATAGGCCTCCCGGCGCGCGCAGAGCCCCGGGACTCGCGTAAGTCCCGGGGTTCTCGGAGGGGGGCGTGTCGGGGGCGTGTCGGGGGTGTGTCGGGGGCGGGCCCGGTCGTCGCGGCGTTCCGGGGGCGTGTCGGCAGCGTTTTGGGGGCGGGTACGGGGCGTGGCTACGGCCCGGGGGCGTGGCCGCGCCCTCCGTACCCGCCCCCAGGTCGCGGCCCGGCGCGCAGCAGGCCCGCTGGCGCGCGGGGATTTACGTCTCCCTCCGGGAGGCGTAAATCCCCCGACAAAGGTAAGGGGGGGTGTAGACAGGGCCGGGCGGGTGGGTTAGGTAGGGGAAGGGAGGGGAAGGTGAGGGGAGGGCAAAGGAAAGTTCCCTCCAAGGCCGCTCCGATTTCGGAGCGGCCTTGGAGGGAACGGGGGGAGGCAGCGCGGCTCGGCGCGCGCAGGCTATACAAAATCGATAGCCTTGCGCGCGCCGATCCAGGATTTTAGTGGATACGCGCGGCTGCGCGCGTATCTACTAAAATCCAGCGTACTTTTGTTTGCGCCTGGAGCGCAAACAAAAGTAGGCTGTTCGCGCTCGTCTGAAAATCTACCCCTGAGAGCCTTACAGCTGCTTCAAAATTCGGCAGCTCACCTGATCACCGGAAGTATGAGGGAGCCTATTATACCACTGCTTTGCGATCTTCGCTTGCTCCCTGTGAGATGGCGGGTTGAATTTAAAGTTGCCTCTCTTGTTCTTTATCTGCTAGCCTTAGAGTCCACACATTGGGCAAATGCAATGCTCAGAATCTACAATCCATCTCGATCATTGCAAAAAGGGCTTCTGGAATTCCCTTCAATGGGGCAGGCCCAACCTGTGTGAATCTAGAGAACGGGCATTCTCGGCGGCAGCTCCAGTCTTTTGGCAATCTTTACCATAAGAGCTCCACATGGTCCCTTGCCGTAAGACATTCAATAGTATGCTCAAGACATACTTATTTAAAAGAGCATTCTTCTAAAGCAGCATGAATGAATGACGATGTCTGATGTAGTGTGACTCTCTGTGAACCGGCAGAGATAATCAGTGATAGTTAGGATGGTGTTTGCTTTTGATCTGTCATATGCGCTTTATTTAATTGATGCAGATATCAACAAATCGAGATGATTGATTTCACTGTTTTTGTACAATAGTTTTTTTTTTATTCAGATTTGTACGTTTTACTGTACACCACCTACAGCCCATAAGCGGCACATAAATCTGCAAGTAAATAAATAAATAGCCCTCAATAGTGCCAACATCCTCTCTCCCCTCCGGATCCCTTTTTCGTTCTTTTCTTTTTAAACTGATCAGTGATGGTACTCATGTACCCACTTCCTGATCCCTTTCTTTTTTGTTTCATTTCTTTGTAAACTGACCTGCAATGGGACCCACATCCTTGCCCCTCCCAATGCTTTTTTTTCTCTTTTTCTTTTCTTTTTAAAAAGCACCGATTGTGGCAATGCCATATACCTCCCTCATTCCCAATTTCTCTTTTCAGATTACAAAAAACACCAGAGTGAATCCCCATTTCCTTCCTGATCCCCACTCCAAGTCAAGAACTCCTTCAAAAAGACTTCCCCACCAAGACAGGAGGAGGGCCCAAGATTACCTCCTCAAGTCTCCTCTGAATTACTAAGTGCCAATAGCTGTGACAGCTACCGGCACTTATTATTCATTTACTCATTCTCACTGCAAGGAACCAATCTCCACTCATAACTCAATTAAGAAGCAGATAAAGGGAGCAGAAGGGAAGAGATCTGGCTGGAGGGAAGGGGGCATTTTAAAAATATAGTCAGGCGAGAAGGGGAGCCTTTTTTTCTTTAAGAGTACTTAGCTGCTTAATGCCTGATTTTCAGCCCGAACCAGTTACATTTATCTGGGGACCCAAGCCATACTAAATCAAGTCAATCACATTTTACTGATGTGTACAGAAATGTGTTTCTTCTAACAGCTGAAAAAACAGGATATGGCCAAGCATTTTTTTAGCACTGCACTACTATGCAGAAAAATATGGATTCTGACTTCCCAAAATGGATGCTTGACCTGTATTTTACAAAGAAATATAGAGATTATGAACTTTGGCCAGAATAGCAATAAGTGACTGAGGGGGTCATTTTCCAAAGGTATCGCACACGGAAAGGGACTTTTCGCGTGCGATATCTAAATAGGGGCGGGGTCCGCACCAGAAGGGGAGGAGTCGGGGCGGCCTCGGGGCAGACTCCGCGATGACTTCGCTGACGGCAAAAGGTAAGAATTCTTATCGCCGCCTGTATCGCGCCCAATAGCGTCACCTTTCACGGTGGCGCTATTGGGTGCGAAAGCCGGAGGTGCGATCGCTGCCAGCTTTCGCAGGCCCGCCCCCCGCTCCCCAGTACCATGTGATTCAGGAAGCCGGGCCAAGATAGAAAATCTAGGCCTGGGTTATCTGATCTGCCAGAACACAGTATTTAACTAAGCCTCTCTGAAAGAATAAACACTTCTCTCCATAAAGAGAATTGACCTAAGAAAATACAGGCCAGATATATGTATGTGTGTGCGTGTGTGTAAGAACAGATCTAAAACCTTCAGCAGAGCTCAGCTCGTCTAGAAACTGGACCATTCAATCCAGAAAGGAGATCTCATCAGCCAGGTCAGCAGCACCAGTGAACTCTGTCAAGCTGCTTGGTCAGGAGTTGTCAAGGGCCAGATGGATGAACCCCTCCAAGAAAGGGGGTCCCGGCTGAAGGGGAGTCCAGCAGTTTGAAATGAAGAGACGACCCCATCTTCATGCTCCTGTTTTTACTATGCATGGTCCTGAATATGCATATCTTGGCTCTTAAAAACAGCATGGGAGAGGGGCTCCGGGAGGCAGCAGTGAAGGTGGTCCATTAAGACTACCAGAAGATGACACCCGAGCCATCGCTTCCCGCCCACAACCAAGTGGACGAGCGCTGCACATAAGAAAGTCTCTTGCCTGCTACTTAGTAGCCTGAGTCGAACCTGTCTTTTACTTGTCCAGGGATCAGATAAGTCCTCTTAGCCAGCATGTGACCAGAGCTACTAGCACATGCTTCCTTCAGCAGAGACAGCCTCCAAGAACTCCAGCTTCTTTCCCGGCTCAAAACATTAGTGGTGTGACAAAGGCTAATCTTCTAAGAGTTAAGGGGATATTTAACTAAGTTTATTAATAATATCCTAAGCAAGTCAAGCTTATCCTGATGTGTATTGCTCTGAGTTCATCTATAATATGCTAAGCTTTAATCATTATAAGGTAATGCTGGGTTAAGGATTATAGTATAAGTATTATAGTATAAGTTTTTTATCTAAGAGGTATAAGTTGTGTGTAATATTCTGAGTAATAAGTCTGATATATCTGAGAATAAAGGTCTGATTGTGAGATAAAGGCTGGTCTATTCATGGCCTTCTCAGATCATGTATAAGGTAATAAGTGGTAAGTTTTTGCAGCCTTGCCATTATCCCCCAGATAAAGAAAGAAAAGGGGAGGAATACACAGGCAGTAGCCTCCAGGCTACAGTATACTCTTAGAAATCCTTACACTATGTGGAATTCAGTCACATGCTCAGTTACAATGGGTGTGGCTGGTGGTCTTTTTTTCCATAAAAATAATAGTGACTCAGTGCACACCTCACTTGGAGGATAAGGATGGATGCATAGCAATTTTTCAGCCCTTAGAAGAATCAGCTTTGTACATTCACAAATACATTTTCTGAAGTTGGATTGAATATTGTCAGAATTACTACAAATGCTGTCTGTGTCCTCTTGCGTTTTAGAAAGAAAAGTAATGTGTAATCATTAAGGGGCAGGTTTTCAAAGAACTACACGCGTAGGGGGGGTTACGCACGCAGGGCATATTTTCAAAAGGCCCGGCGGCGCGCATAAAGCCCCTGTTGCACCCGTCGGTCGCAGACGACTGCGCCCTCTATTGCTCACCTTTTTCCTGCCTGACTCAGTTCCTTTTGGGAAGATGGCTGCCTCCGCTTCTCCACACCGACCCCTCCGGCGTCCCCGGTCCGGCATGGGCGATTGTGTTCGCCATCTTTCTCCCGGAGTCATCTAGGGCACGCGCGCGTGCACAGCCCCGTCCTTTACGTGTGTCATGGCGGGACCTCGGGGGCGTCCCCACCACATGATGTCACAAACTAATATTTAAACTCCATTCACAATTCCTAATACGAGTTAGCAAGGAATCCTCCATGCTGATCTCTCTACGTTACCAGACACTTCCGCTCTGTGTTCTCTCGCTCCAGGATGACTTAGGTACCCGCTCCTCGGGGGCCTTGCCTCGCTCCTCTATACCCTCTGGGGTTATCTGCTACCAACAACGTACCCGCTCCTCGGGGGCCTTGCCTCGCTCCTGTCTACCCCCTGGGGTTTCCTACCAGCTACAAGGATGCCTAAGGTGCCCACTCCTTGGGGGCCTTATTTCGTCCCAGACCTCCGCTTCTCAGGTGTTCTCTCCTAAGACAACGGCCAGCATCAGAGTGAGTACTACTGTTCCAGTTCTGTCTCTGCATTGTCTCATCTCTCTCTTCATAGATCCACGGCCTACCCTGCACCGCGGACCACTACTGGATCTACTCTCACTGGCCTTTCCATCTAGGCCTGGGTTCTCAGCCTACCCCGCTTCGCGGACCACTACCAGACCCATCTCCCTCTCGGGACCTGGTGAGACTGTGTACTGCTTTTTCCACTCTGCAGCCTTCAGACGGAACATTGCCATCAGACATCTCCTCTTCTAGCTGGGATCATTTGCCCGTTCCTCGGGTCACCATCTGCGTTGCAGTATAATAAAGACTTTCTCTGTGTCCATCTCTGCTCGCAGCTAGCCTATCGCTGCAAGTCCCCGCAGGGCTCTGCCCTGTGGGAGGTGCCATCTCTTGCAGCGACAAAGAGCCCACACCTCAATGTCCAAAACACAACAGATTGCTAACTCCATGGACCCGGCTCAGCTTTCAGCCTTACAGGCCATTCCTGGCCTGGCCCAGTGGATTGCAGAGCAACAGAAATCTCTGGAGACACTAGCCACCGCTTTCAACCAGTTGAATGCCCGACTGAATACGCCAATGGTTCCAGAGAAAAATTCTTCTCCTCAAGTGGTTGCAGTTCATACCACTGTACCGCTTCCAGCTCCTACACGCTTCACTGTTGATGCCCAGATGTGCAGGGGTTTTAATTATCAGTGCTGTATGCACTTCTCATTGCAACCAAACTACTTTCCCAATGCTGTTTCCAAGACTACCTATATCCTATCGCTACTCGATGGAAGAGCCCTGGCCTGGGCTTCACCTCTCTGGGAACGCAGCGACCCTGTTTTAAATGATTTGACTGACTTCTTGAACCTGTTCAAATCAGTATTTGATGATCCATCACATCAGACCATCACAGGGTCTACTCTTCTTCACCTTCAACAAGGAAGTAATCGCCCTCGAACCATGCACACTTCAGCCCAATCTTCTGCGCCCAGTGAAGAAGAAGAAGAACCTATGCAGTTAGGACACAGTCACCTGATCTCTAAAGAGAGACATTTTCGCAGACGCTCAGGTCTCTGAATGTACTGCGGCCAATCCGGCCATGCTGTCTAGACCTGCCCTATCTGTCCGGAGAAAGGCCAGACTTAGGATCTGCTGGAGGACTTCTCCTAGGTCTAAATGCACCTTCTCCTCCATTATCTCTCCCTGACTCTCTCATCTCTGGAGGCCTTGAATTTTCAACACTCTCACTCGTGGACTCGGGTGTGGGAGGAAATTTTATGCTAAAGAGAATTGCAGACCATCTGCGAATTCCCACTACACCAATAGCTACCCCCTTACTGCTGTCTTCTATACATGGAGAACCACTTCCATGGGAGGTCTCGCTTACCACGCAACCCATATGCCTCCGCAGAGGGGCCTTACACACTGAGAACATCTCCTTCCTGCTCCTTGAGAAGGCCATTCACCCCATAGTACATGGCCTACCGTGGCTACAGGAACACACACCTCAATTCAATTGGACAACCATGGAGCTTTATGAGTGGGGCCCTGGCTGCCACTATCGTTGTCTAGCCAAAATTTCACCACAGCCCTGCATATCGATGACTCCCTCACTATCTGGTCTACCGCCACAATATGCGTCTTTTCAGGTCGTCTTCTCCAAGCAAGCAGCAGACATATTACCTCCGCACAGGACCTTTGATTGTGCGATAAATCTCAAGCCTAACTTGGAGCCTCCCAAGGGAAGGGTATACCCCCTCTCAATAACAGAGACTGAGGCCATGTCGGCCTATATCCAAGAAAACCTGCAAAAAAGGTTCATTAGATCTTCTAAGTCCCCGTCTGGTGCAGGGTTCTTTTTTGTTGGGAAAAACGATGGATCCCTTCACCCTTGTATCGATTACAGAGGTCTCAATTAAATCACCATCAAGGATCGCTACCCTCTACCGTTGATAATCGAGCTGTTCGACAGACTCCAGGGGGCCAAGGTGTTTACTAAGCTGGACTTAAAAGTGGCTACAACTTGGTCCGAATCTGTCATGGGAATGAATGGAAAACAGCTTTTAACACCTGTGACAGACATTTTGAATACTTAGTCATGCCCTTTGGATTGCGCAATGCACCAGCGGTGTTTCAGAATATGATGAATGATATTCTGCGAGATTTACTGTACTAGTGCGTGGTGGTATATTTAGATGATATCCTGATTTTTCTCTCAGGACTTCCAGACACACCAGGCAGACGTGATAAAGTTACTACAAAGGCTACGTGACAATCGCCTTCATACGAAGCTCGAGATGTGCGCTTTTCACCAGGAGTCAGTGCCCTTTCTGGGGTACATCATTTTCAAGAACGGCTTCCAGATGGACCCTCAAAAGCTGAAAAGCATTCAAGAGTGGCCTCAACCCACTGGCTTAAAAGCATTATGCCGTTTCCTCGGCTTCACAAACTACTATCGTACCTTCATCAAGCATTATTCCACTCTAACAGCACCACTCACGACCATGACCAGAAAAGGGGCTGATCCATCCCGATGGTCTGCTGAGGCTGTAGTGGCCTTCAAAACTCTCAAAGAAGCCTTCCAAACCAAGACTTGTCTTCATCATCCCAATCCTCAGCATCCTTTCATCATCGAGGTTGACGCCTCCGACGTCGGCTTGGGAGCAGTACTGAGCCAATACAGTGATGCCAATGTCCTCCATCCCTGCCCTTTTTCTCACGACAATTTTCTCCCACCGAGAAGAATTATGGAATCAGAGATAAAGAATTGTTAGCTATAAAATTGACCTTTGAGGAGTGGCATCCATGGCTGTAGGGCGCACAGCACCAAATAACGGTGTATACCAATCATAAAAATTTGGAATATCTATGACATGCCCAACGCCTTAATCACCGGCAAGCGAGGTGGTCGTTCTTTTTCAACTGCTTTGACTTCCTATTAAAATATCATCCTGCAGAAAAGAATGTTAGGGCAGATGCCCTTTCGCGCTCCTTCTCTCCAGTGGACGTACCCGAACCTCGTCACATCATCAGTCCTGAGAAGGTGGTGTTAGTGGCCACTCACGCCATCCCCGCTGGGAAAACAGTGGTGCCACTGGGAATGAGAAAAATTACTAAAGTGGGCACATGACTCCCGTCTGGCCGGCCACCCCGGGCAAGGCCATACATTAGCATGTTCTAACATTTCTATTGGTGGCCTACTATGAAGACTGATGTCCAAGCCTACGTGGCCTCCTACGCCACCTGCACGAGACAAAAACCTCCTGCTGGACATCTCTGTGGTCTCCTCCAACCTCTGCCTGTACCAGAGGAACCTTGGATGCACATCGCGACCGACTTCGTGGTGGACTTACCCCCTTCTGCCGGAAACAATACGATCTGGGTGACCGTTGATCGATTCTCGAAAATGGCACATTTTGTGGCCCTGCCAGGATTACCATCCGCAGCTGAACTGGCTAAATTATTCGTGAAGTACATCTTTCACTTCCATGGCACGCCCAAACACATTTTGTCTGATAGAGGTGTCCAGTTTACCGCAAACTTCTGGAGAGCTCTGTGTCGGAAATTCGACATCACATTGGACCTGACCTCGGCCTATCACCCGCAGTCCAATGGCCAAACAGAATGAATGAATTGGACGCTCAAACAATTCTTATGCTCATATGTGAATACTAAAGTGACTGGGCAGAATTACTCCCTTGGGCCGAATTTGCCCTAAACGCACATCCAACTGAGGAGTTGGATGTGCGTTTAGGGCACATCCCCCCTCACCTCATACACTTTTTCTCCCCCCCCTCACCTCATACCTTTTTCTCCCCCCCTCACCTCGTTCCCTTCCCTCTGCTCGCCACTCCCCCCTCTCCTCCTAGCACCCCTAAACTGCTTATCTCTTAGTGTCTTCCTTTTGTACATATGTATATATTTACAAACCTCGTTGATTATTTAATGCAAATTTCCCCTTGTTATTCACACCCTCATTTATTCATTTGTTAACTTGTTTTATTTGTTCAATGTAAAGCGCCATGCCTGGCGTTTGTTTGTGTTACACTGTAAACCGATGTGATATCCTGGATGAATGTCGGTATATAAAAATTTTAAATAAATAAATAAATAAAATAAATAAATAAACTGCTGCTACGAGATCAACTAATCCATATACCATGGATCCATATAGATCCATATACCACCTTTTCAAGTGGTATATGGTCGCCAAGCATTACCTCTGTTATCTCTTCCACTCTCCATGACATCTCCAGCAGCTCAAGTCACCGCAATGGAACTACAACAATTGTGGAAACAGACTAAGGATCTACTCCTCAAGGCGGGTGAAAGGGCCAAAAAGACCTAAGATGCTCACCACAGGAAGGCACCTCAATTTCAGCCTAGGGATAAGGTATGACTTAGTACAAAGTTCCTCCACTTAAAGCTACACTCTGCACGTTTTGTTCTGCAGTACATCGGACCTTTTTCCATCCTCTGACGTCTTGGGAATTTGACTTACAGTTTGAAGCTACCGCCATCCATAAAGATTCATAATGCCTTTCATGTGGCACTACTGAAACCTCTCGTCCTGTCTGAATTTTCCCACAAAGCTCCGGAGCCAGCACTGCTTGATGCCGAAGAGGATATTGTGTATACTGTTGATGACATACTGGATGTACGCAAGAGAGGTAAACGTTGGGAGTACCTTATCTCCTGAAAGGGATACAGACCGGAGGAGAACTCCTGGGAGCCCTTGGCCAATATTCTGGATAAAGACATGATCCGTCGCTTCCATCAGTCTTATCCTCGTAAGCTGAAACCCCCTGTGGGGGAGGGCCTTGGAAGGGGGGTACTGTTGCACCCATCAGTCGCAGATGGCTGCGCCCTCTATTGCTCACCTTTTTCCTGCCTGTCTCAGTTCCTTTTGGGAAGATGGCTGCCTCCGCTTCTCCACGCCGACCCCTCTGGCGTCCCCGGTCTGGCATGGGCGATTGCGTTCACCATCTTTCTCCCATAGTCACCTAGGGCACG
The DNA here is from genome assembly GCF_901001135.1 of Rhinatrema bivittatum. Classification (NCBI taxonomy): domain Eukaryota; kingdom Metazoa; phylum Chordata; class Amphibia; order Gymnophiona; family Rhinatrematidae; genus Rhinatrema; species Rhinatrema bivittatum. The sequence goes on from NC_042623.1 coordinate 249,181,973, forward strand.
TGCGCGCGTGCAGCCCCATCCTTTACATGCGTCATGGCGGGAACCTCGGGGGCGTCCCTACCGCATGACGTCATAAGCTCTGATATTTAAACTCCGTTCACAATTCCTAATACGAGTTAGCAAGGAATCCTCCATGCTGATCTCTTGACGTTACCAGACACTTCCACTCTGTGTACTCTCGCTCCAGGATGAATTAGGTACCCGCTCCTCGGGGGCCTTGCCTCGCTCCTGTCTACCCCCTGGGGTTGCCTACCACCTACAAGGATGCCTAAGGTACCCGCTCCTCGGGGACCTTATTTCGTCCCGTACCTCCGCTTCTCGGGGGTTCTATCCTACTACAACTGCCAGCAGAGTGAGTAAAACCGCTCCAGTTCTGTCTCTGCATTGTCTCATCTCTCTCTTCATAGATCCTCGGCCTACCCTGTACCGCGTACCACTACCGGATCTACTCTCACTGGCCTTTCCATCTAGGCCTGGATTCTCGGCCTACCCCGCTTCGCGGACCACTACCGGATCCATCTCCCTTTCGGGACCTGGTGAGACTGTGTACTGCCTTTTCCTCTCTGCAGCCTTCAGATGGAACATTGCCATCAGACATCTCTTCTGGCTGGGGTCATTTGCCCGTTCCTCGGGTTACCATCTAAGTTGCAGTATAATAAAGACTAACTTTCTCTGTGTCCATCTCTGCTCAGTGCTAGCCTATCGCTGTAAGCCCCCTCAGGGTATTGCGCACACATATTGGCCGCACGCTCTTCTTTTAAAATCTACCCCTAAGGGCCGGATTTTCAAAAGGTTACACACGCCAGGCCTATTTTGAAAAGGCCCGGCGACGCTCTTAAAGCCCCGAGACGTGTGTAAGTAAGTTTTAAAACAAAAAAAAGAAAGCAACAAAGGTAGGGGGGGGGAAAGGGTGGGGGAGGTAGGGGAAGGGAAGGTGGGGTGGGGGGGTTAAGGAATTTCCCTCCCAGGCTGCTCCGATTTCGGAGCGGCCTGGGAGGGAACAGGGGAAGGCAGCGGGGCTCAGATAGGGCTCGGCGCACGCAAGGTGACAATTGTGCACCCCCTTGAGCGCGCCGACCCCGGATTTTGCGCATAAAATCCGGCGTACATGTGTGCGCACCAGGTAGCGTGTGCTCATGTAGGCCGCACACGTATGTTTTAAATTCCGGCCCTAAGTGACACCAGAGAAATGTGCAATTCTGGTTTAGAATGCCATCTTGATGAAGAATAATGTGAAACACATTCCCATGTTGGGGAGTTTCTTCACGTAGTGGGCATGGGGTTGCTTCACATAAAGAAGAGAAGTTAGATAAGTACTGCAACATTTTTTAAAGGAAATTGAAAAAAAAAATGACTGTCATTAGTTGTGAGCATCTGGACCAATAGATTATATGTAGGGCTAATACAGAAGCTAGACAATAATGATAGCCCTGAAAACACAGTATAAATGTCCTTCACAAAATCACTTCAGTTGTGTTGCAAGAAGTCATTCAACAAGTTATTAAGAAGAGAAATAATATTTGGAAGTGAATTGATTATGTGTGGGGGTTTTTTTTTTAGTTTCCTCCCAAACAGTGGAGGAGTGTATTTACCTAACTTTCGGGCCGATTCAGTAAAATCCACAGGAGAGCGGGCGAACGCCCAGGCCACTCGCCTGTGCACGCGATTCAGTATTTAAATGAGGCCTGGCTGTAGAAACGGGCAAAAGGAGGCACTAGGGACACTAGCGCATCCCTAGTGCCTCCTTTTGGCCCGGACTGGCGGCTGTCAGCGGGTTTGACAGCCGACACTCAATGTTACCGGCGTCGGTTCTTGAGCCCGCTGACAGCCACGGGCTCGGAAACCGGACGCCGGCAAAATTGAGCATCCGGTTTTCGACCCGACAGCCGCTGGCCGACTTCAAAAATTTATTTTTATTTTTTTACTTTTTTTACTCTTTGGGACCTCCGACTTAATATCGCCATGATATTAAGTCAGAGGGTGCACAGAAAAGCAGTTTTTATTGCTTTTCTGTGCATTTTCCCGGTGCCCGAAGAAATTAGCGCCTACCTTTGGGTAGGCGCTAATTTCTGAAAGTAAAATGTGCGGCTTGGCTGCACATTCTACTTACTGAATCGTGTGCGAATACCTAATAGGGCCATCAACATGCATTTGCATGTTGAGAGCGATATTAGGTTCGGCGGGTTGGACGCACGTTTTCCGCCCCTTACTGAATAAGGGGTAAGTGAAAACACGCGTCCAATGGCAGGTTAACAGTGCATATCCATATAAAATAATAAATAAAGCACGCAGATATAAATAAATGGATGTAAAAATACAGAAAAAAAATGGTAAACTGGAGAGGAGAAAAAGTATTGTACCTTTATCAGTGGTAATATTATGATTCAATTTTGCAGGATGTAAAATATGGTCTATGGATGGAAATGCTGAACTAGCATGAAATAAAAGATCAATTAATCGATATAGGGAGACAAGTAACAAAATAACTAAAATACTGCTATGTGTTAAAAATTATAATTGAGTGCTCAGGTTAAAGAATAACAGATAGCAATATTTTTGTGCAATGTTGAGTGCAGTCAGTCCAAATTACTGAATGAGGTATCATTAATTTAATCAAAGCAATTAGAATAAAAAAATATTATTTATTAAGGAACACTATTTAATCGTGGTGGCTAACAACTGACATGAGGGTTTGTCGGAGGGGGATTTCAACGACATTTAAAATATTAAATATTGTATTAAACCAGATATATATATATATATCTTTGCCACCCAGCTCTAATGATGCTTTCTTGTTTCACACTTATCGCCTCTCCTAATATGTAACGTCTGTTACAGCCCCTCTCTGCCAACTTTTTACTCTCTCCTACCATCCCACTCCCCCAATCTTCCCCGTCATACTGTTATTTCCACCAATGTTAATTTTTAAGCTATTTTTAAGTAATATCCTAAGTTGTTTTATCTATTAATTACACTTTGCTATGCATATTTAATAACTTAAGCCTTGTTTGCCTCCTCCACATTATTGAGTTGTTCATTGTAATAGTTTTTACTTTTTATTATTTTGTTTTATGTATAATGCTTTGGCGTATAGTTTATTAACTTTTACTATCTTGTTCTATGTATAACGCTAAAACGTATGTTAATATGTTCTCTGTACACCGACGTGATATCTTGATAAGCGGCGGTATATAAAAACCAATAAATAAATAAATATATGTAATTTCATATTACTCACTAGCATCATGGCAGAATTAAATTTCAATGGTGTGCTGAATGCAAAAACTAATGTAAAATAAAAGGGTCAATTAATAAAGGGAGACAGTCGGTATAATACAAACACCAAGTAATAAAAATAACATCATATAAAATATTAAATAACTAATAGTATTGTTCTTATATGCTTCAAACAACTTCTCAACAGCCTTCACCTCATCTTAAATTCCTCCAAGACAGAAATCCTACTCATCTCTCCCGAGAACAATACACCTAACATTACTCTTCCCACCAACCTACCTACTGCACAAGTTAGAGACTTAGGAGTGTTATTGGACAACCGGCTAAACTTCAAGGCACACATCAACAAAACAACCAAAGACTGCTTCTATAAACTCCAGGTTTTGAAAAGGATAAGACCTCTCTTCCATGCTCAAGACTTCAGAACGATCATCCAGGCAGTCATTTTTTCAAAATTAGACTATTGCAACTCCCTATTGCTAGGTCTGCCTTCTTCCTATTCCAAACCATTACAGATGGTGCAAAATTCAGCAGCCCGACTACTAACTGGCACAAGAAAAAGAGACCACATATCTCCCATCCTGAAAGAGCTACATTGGCTACCCGTATACTTCCGTATCATGTACAAAACCATATGTATCATTTTCAAAACTATACATCAATGCACTTCCCTCGATCTTCAATTTCCTCTCCAAGTATACAACTCGACAAGACCTACCAGAGATGTTTATAGAGGCACACTCCAAGTTCCCCCTGCAAAAACGACTAGACACATTACCCTAAGAGATCGCGCCACCTCCACAGCTGGCCCCCTTCTGTGGAATTCATTGCCCACAGATCTCAGACTGGAACCTTGCCTCCCAACTTTTAGGAAAAGACTTAAGACTTGGTTATTCAAGCAAGCTTTCCAAGACACAATTTAATGACACAATCCAAGGACACAACCCAAGGACTCCTCAAAACATTCAGCCATTAATCATGCCATTTGTACATAACTTGTAATGTGACTTGTATATCGTTTAACCATTTATTCTTTCCTTTTTCTTCCTCTTCACCAAGTTCTGCCAGCCTTGTTAATTGTAACTGTACTTTCGGTCACCTAGTTTGATGTATTTAATGCACTCCCGTTTCATGTAAACCAGCAAGATATGTTCTCATGATTGCCGGTATATAAAAACCTTAAATAAATAAATAAAATAAATAGTGTGAAACTGGCTCAGATTGCTGAGTGTGATCACATAAATTATTTCTGAACGTTAAAAATGAGCGATCATTACGGACCATTAAATGCTCACACTGAGTGACAGCCGTTACAAAAAACTATTACGGGAGAACTGCAAGGATTCATTTTATTTATTTATTTAAAATTGTTTATATACTGCCTTTTCAATAAAAAATTGATCAAAACAGTTTATATTCGATCACATAATTAATATAAACATAAAATAAGCAAATCCATGAAATCAGATAAATAAAACATACATAAAATAATATAGCAATCAAAGACTTGGAGCATATCTATAAAAAATGTTTATAAAAAATATATGAATGTAGCTTAATGCTATTCACTGAGGTCACGGCAGAATTAAACTACAACGGTATGCTATCTTCCTAAATTCAATTCAGATTCATGCAGCTTGGGACTGTAAAAGTTTGTTTTAATGCCAAAGAATCTTAACTTACATTGTGCAAGCCAGAATCATACAGCTTGGGACTTAGGGGGTCATTTTCCAAAGGTATCGCACACGAAAACTCCCTTTTCGTGTGTGATATCTAAATCGGGGCGAAGTTTGCACCGGAAGGGGAGGAGCTGGGGCAGAGTCCACACTGGAAGGGGAAGAGTCGGGGCGGCCTTGGGGTGGACTCCACGATATCTTTGCTGACGGCGAAAGGTAAGACTCCTTATCACCGCCAGTATCACTCCCAATAGCACCAGCTTTCACCACTTAGAAAATCCAGGCCTTAATTACTTGTTTTAACGCCAAAGAATCCTAACTTACATTGTGCAAGCCCGTGATTGTCTCCACCATAGTGTACTGCCTTTAGCAAAAATGAGCCAAAAACTGGAAGTTTTTAAGTACTCCTGTGTTGGCACTTTTGATTGACAGCTCACAAAAAAACTTGTAGTGGCTGGCGCTAATGATCTATCTGCACTAGACAATATTAAAAATAAAAAATAAAAAAAATAAAAAACTTGTGACCAAAAGTGAATATATAAAGGTGTTATTAATAATTTAACCACCGAAGTTAACCTATTATAAATAAATTGTTGGTATTATAATATACATATAAAGTGAATCCTTATATATATTATGATTATCGGTTTAAAAACCTGAGCACTTCAGAACTTATCTTTTATATAGCAGAAAACAGATTGTATGTTAAAATGTATTAAATATATAAATGATAATCTTTATGAATAAAAATAGTCATGTCTTGTATAAAAAATAAATTATTAATGTGTCTACCCTATATATAATAATTTATAATAAAATATAAAATATAATTGTGAGCAACTAATATAAATTAATATTAAATTACAGGAAAACACTATAATCAATCTCTTGATTCAGCCCTGATGGATGGTACATATTGTATTTAAAAATCAATTCTTGTTCAAATTTAAGAAAAATCATATCTATATTACCTCTTCTCCAGTTTAATGATGGTTTAATCAGCACTACAAATTGAAATCATTGAATACATGATCAGCAGAAATTGCATGTTGAACCAAAGGTTTGCTCTCTGTTTTTCTTTTGATTGCACTTCTGTGTTTGATAACTCTCTTGTTCAGTGGCCTGGTTGTTTTGCCAATATAAAATTTGTTACAGGGGCAGCGTGCAGTATATATTACACCACTGCTCTTACACTTAGGGGTAGATTTTCAAAGGGTTACGCGTGTAATTTACGCATGTAACCCTGAAAATCTGCCCCTGCACGCCGAGCCTATTTTGCATAGGCTCTGCGGCGCGTGCAAACCCTGGGACGCGTGTATGTCCCGGGGCTTTGAAAAATGGGTGGGGCAGGGCAGCGGTCAGGGGGTGGTCTGGGGCGGTCCGGGGGCGGTCCTGAGTCCTCTGGCACAGCAGTCGTGCCGGGGGATGGCGTGCGGCAGCGGGCCGGCGCACGCAAGTTACACCTGCCTGGGGCAGGCGTAAAGAAGATAAAGGTGGGGGGATTTAGGTAGGGCTGGGGGCAGTTTAGATAGGGGAAGGGAGGGGAAGGTGGGAAGGAGCGAAAAGAAAGTTTCCTCCGTGGCCTTGGAGGGAACGCGGAAAGCCATCGGGGCTCCCCTAGGGCTCGGCGCGCGCAAGGTGCACGTGTGCACCCCCTTGTGTGCGCCGACCCCGGATTTTATAACATGTGCGCAGCAGCACGCGCATATTATTAAATCCATGGGGTAATATTTAATTCCAAATTACTCTTCGAAACCGTCAAAAACTTAATCAAGGGCCCATATTCTTCGCAGAAGGAGCGCGACTAAGGAGCCTGCCCCTTAGTGCAGCACCGGTAACTAGACCTCAAGAGCGAGATCAATAACATCGAACTCTCACCACATGTAGGTTCTAATTAAATATGGAAACAAACATTCCCATTATCATAAGTCAACGCTATTGGAAAAAAAAAACTTAGCAATAAGAAAGTTTGTCAACAATCAAGATTTTTAACGCCAATCATGAAGACTCCTGTTCCTCATATACTAGAACTGTCAGTATTGTCAATAATCCTATTCAATGCTCAATTCTTAGTAAACAAAAAGATTCCAGTGTTAAACGATATTATATTAGACCACAAACCTGACATTTGCGCTGTCACAGAAACAAGATGCAAAACCACAGATACTGTATTAATTAATCAGCTGCCAATACAACTATACAATATCATTTCCATACCTAGGAGCAATAGACGGGGCGGTGGAATTCTGTTCGTCATTAAGGAAGAACATAAACTCTTACTTCAGGCCACCAGTTCAGTACCTTGTCATGAAATTGTTTTTTTTAGCTCCGAACATTTACAAGTCTGCCTAATATATACCCCTCCAGGTCTAATAGAATACAATGCCTCCCCTAGGATAGAATTTATTATTGAAAATGTAGACATGGAAAGCCCAGCCATAATCTTGGGAGACTTTAACTTACACATTGATGTTTCTCCATTAACCCCCAACTGTGAAGCGTTCCTGACCACCATGCAGGCCATGGGATTCAAACAAATAATAGACAGTTTAACCCATAAAGCTGGTCATACGCTAGATTTAATTTTTATTAACTCACATGTACAAAACTCAGAACCACCTACATGCACACCAGTCCCATGGTCTGACCACACTCTAATGCCAATTTTTCCATTAAGAGACTGAAAGACATGCCCTTTATCCATTATCCAATACTCCTTCTGCGAAGAATATGGGCCCTTTATCCATTATCCTTAACCAACCAACTACCTATCCATACATATGACATTTTCACCTTCCACAGACACAAAAAAAGAGGAGGCGGACTTCTTCTAGCCACCAAGAAAGAACTCAGACTGACCGCACATACAATCAAGACTGACTCCAAATTGGAACTGGGGTTAGTCAAATCAAAACATCTACAAATACTGTTAGTCTATGCTCCCCCGGGAATTCTAGAAATGGACCCCTCCCCCCTCATAGAATCAATTGTGAAACATATTAACGGAGACCTACCAACAATGATTATGGGTGATTTCAACCTCCATACCGACGCTATACCCCGCTCTGCGAACTGCGAAGCCCTCCTCACCACCCTCAGTGCAATGGGATTCACTCAGACCATCAACAGCCCCACACACAAAGCTGGACGCACTCTGGATCTAATATTCATCAACTCCAATTTCTCTTGCACAACAGAACCCACATGTACCCCTATCCCTTGGTCTGACCATTTCTTGATTGAATCTTCCTTCTCCACATGCAAACAGACACTCTCCTCTCCGCACCTCTCTACCATTCAATTCAGGAAAGCATGTCCATCGGAGATACTTAGTGAGCAGCTTTCCAAAGAACTCTCTAACTTAGACCAATCTAATCCTGACTCAGCCCTTTCCTCCTGGCACAAGATTACTGAACAAGTTGCAAACAAATGGTGCCCATTAGTCTCCAAAACAATCAATCCAACAAAAAAGGGAAATCAACCCTGGTTCAGCTCCGAACTAAAACAGATGAAACAGGAATTGCGACATAAAGAAAATAGATGGCACAAAACCCCTAACACATCTACCCTCTCAACATTTAAGGGATTCTTACATCACTACAGGACTTCTATTCTACAAAAAAAAAGGAATACTATGCTAACAAAATACACCACTTCCAGTACGATGCCCAGGCCCTATTTGCTTATGTAACACAAATCACTAAATCAACCCCTCCATCTATTCCAGATGAACAAGCTCTAACCAAGGCGAATGAGCTCGCTGCATTTTTTCAACAGAAAACTCTAAATACCCTCGCCCTCCTCCCTCCAAACACTACACCTCTCAAGTCAGGAGAGAATTCCAACTCCCTTAGTAGACCCAAGTTCGACAGTTTCGAATATATTTCCACCAAAGAGATCGAATCCCTCCTAAAAAAACAGAAACCTTCTAGCCATCCGGCTGATAATATCCCATCGAAACTCCTGCTTCTCATCCCGAACACGATCTCAGGACCTCTGGCAAGCATCATCAACGGCCTTCTAACTCAAGGAAGTTACCCAGACAGTCTAAAAAACGCTTCTCTCAAGCCCCTCCTCAAGAAACATAATTTAGACCCCAATGTTCTGGCGAATTTCAGACCCATTTCTAATCTCCCATTCGTTGCCAAACTTACGGAGAAACTGGTAAACACCCAGCTTTCTGAATATCTAGAGGACCATAATATCCTATTCCCTTCGCAATATGGTTTCCGCAAAGCACGCAACACGGAAACCCTCCTCATCTCACTTACAGATCATATCCTAATGGGGTTAGACAAAGGACATTCCTTTCTATTAGTCCTGTTGGACATCTCGGCGGCATTTGATACAGTCAACCACTCCATCCTTCTAGATCGCCTAGCAGATATCGGCATCTCTGGATCAGCCCAAAAATGGTTCGAGTCCTTCCTCAGCAATAGAACTTTTAAGGTCAAAATCAACAACAAAGAGTCTCCCCTAACAAATTCAACCGTAGGTGTACCACAAGGATCCTCCTTATCTCCAACCCTCTTCAACATTTATCTTCTCCCCCTCTGCCAACTGTTATCGGATCTCAACTTAATTCATTATCTGTATGCAGACGACGTGCAGATTCTAATCCCTATAACAGAATCTATCTCAAAAGCTCTTACCCATTGGAATAACTGCCTTCTTTCCATCACCAATCTACTTAACAGCTTAAACCTGGTCCTCAATGCCTCAAAGACAGAGCTACTCCTCATCTCCTCAAATGAAAACAATTTTCCGCCACCATCACCTCACAATTCTCACATTACCTGTAAGCATGTTAGAGACCTTGGGGCAATACTAGACAATCGACTAAACTTAAAGAAAATGGTCAACACAACCTCCAAGGATTGCTTCTACAGACTACAGGTTCTAAAACGTCTTAAACCATTACTATTTTTCCAGGACTTCAGGACAGTCCTACAAGCGCTACTATTCGCCAAAATAGACTACTGCAGTGCACTCTTCCTAGGCCTCCCCAAATCTACCACCAAACCACTGCAGATGTTACAAAATGCGGCAGCGAGACTGCTGACCAGCACCAGCCGCGGCGAACACATCTCACCCATCCTCAGTAACCTACATTGGTTACCAGTAAATTTTAGAATCCTATACAAATCAATCACCCTAATTCACAAAACCATCCATCATCAACTTCAACTCGACTTGGAAATCCCATTCAAACTTCACTCCTCTAACAGACCAACTAGAGAGGTTCTCAAAGGCTCTCTACAATTTCCTCCGACTAAGGCCACACGTCTCTCCACGACCAAAGACAGAGCTTTTTCGATAGCAGGCCCATCTATTTGGAATAACATCCCTGCAAACCTCAGATTGCAACCCTGCCTCTTAACTTTCAGAAAAAGACTCAAGACGTGGCTCTTCCACCAAGCCTTCTCCGATCCTCCAGACAATCACTAATGGCTTCCACTCTCATCCGGCCTTGGCATTTATTTTCATGAACTATGGACTCTGATACCTCCAGGTTAAAGCACTTTCAAGCTTTAACCCGTTCTCTCTATCGTATCTTTCATAATTAATACTTGCCTTTATCTTCCTTCCAGCTTGTTTTAAGCTTCCAAGTTCTTGACTCCCGTTGATTGTAACTTTGACTTATTCCTATCTATGGTTATTTATTGTTCACCTGAATTGTTCCTTCAGTTATACCCTCTGTTAAATGTAAACCGATCCGATATGGTTATTTACTATGAAGGTCGGTATAAAAAACTGTTAAATAAAATAAATAAATATTATCCAATACAGAAAAGCGTGCAAGGCCGAAGATCTGATTAAGGTCCCAAGAAGGGGCCGGAGGACATAAAGGTGGCTTGATATGGAGCAAGCCCTTTAAAAAGCGTGTTACAAGGGGTTGTACTGATATAGGAACATCCCCGGCACCTTTATGGAAGGCGGCTACCGCACTGACATGCATTCTGATTGAAGAGGTCTTTAAACCTGACTCAGACAAATGCCAGAGATAGTCCAAAAATCTTGGGATTGGACAGGAAAAGGGATCAAGGGACTGCGAGGTGCACCATGATGTGTACCTTTTCCATTTATAGGAATAAGATTTTCTTGTGGAAGGCTTCCGTGAAGCAATGAGGACATGAGAAACCGAATCTGAAAGGTTAAGTGGTTGAAGGATTAACCTTTCAACATCCATGCCGCCAGAGACAAGGCCTGAAGATTGGGATGGCGTAGGCATCCGTTGTTTTGAGTGATCAGATGCGAGTCCGTTCCCAAGGGAATGTGCCAGCGGATGGAGAGATCCTGGATTATTGGAAACCACACTTGGTGTGGGATCCTGCTTGAGAGGTGTGTATGTGTGTGTGTGTGAGAGCATGGGAGCCTAACTGGATTTTGTGTGTATGTGAGACAAGAGCCTGCCTGGGGTGTGTGTGAAAACATTGGAGACTGCTTGGGGTGTGTGTGTGGTAGCATGGGGCCCTGCCTGGGTTTTATATATATGTGTGAGAGAGAGAGCAAGGAAGCCTGCCTGCGTTATGTGAGAGTGAGAGAGCAAGAAAGAATGGGAGCCTGCCAGGAGGTGGGGAGGGGGGATGTGTGAGAACATGGTAGCCTGCCTAGGGTGACATGGTGTGAGAATATGGGAGCCTGTCGGGTGGGAAAGGGGAGAGAAGGTGTGAGAGCATATGAGCTTGCCTGGATGTGTGTGTGTGTGTGTGTGTGTGAGAATATAGGTGCTTGCCGAGGAGTGAGAGCATACATGCCTGCCTGAGGATGGTGTGTATGTTGTGTGTGTGTGTGAGAGACAGCATGAGAGCCTGCCTGGGGAGAGGGGGCTGTGTGTGTGTGAGAACATGGGAGTCTGCCTGGGGAAAGAGAGAGTGTGAGTAAGAATGGGGCTGCTGGCTGATCCCAACCAAAAAAAGAGCTAAGAGACACCTGGGAGTGTGTGATAGAGATAGCATGTGTGTGTGTGTGTGTGTGTGTGTGTGTGAGAGAGAGAAAGAGAGAAGAAAGTCTGTGCTCCCCACTCCCACTAATCCACAACAATCTCAGAGCGACTGGAAATCAAAAGTTCCCAGGTATGGAGAAAATAATTTTTTTTTCCTTATTTCTCTGCTGTTTTGAAATATTATATTGATGTTTGGGAAATTAAAACAAAATTGTGTATTAGTTTTTAATTATTCAATCCGTCAAACCGGATTTTTAATTAGTAGAGTGCACAAATATACCCCGCGTGCTGTTTTAAAAATCTGCCCCTTAGTGATAGTACAAACGGTTTAGAGTCATCATTAGATATAATTTTATCTGATTTTAAATTAACATCACATACAGAGCAAGACCCACATGGGTAATGGCCCCGCGGCCTTTTCTCTATTTTAGGTTCTTGTGGCAAGGCTGATGGAATTAGTACATCTTTAAGATTACAGTTGCCTTTGTGGGCTATCTTTACATCTATGTCTTTGAAGCAGGGAAGGTACTGGACAATATTCCAATGTTTTCTCAAAATATTCCCTATGTGGCCAGATTTCTGAGTATACGAAAGAGGACAGACAACTTTGTTAGTTTTTTTTCTTTTTTTTTTGTTTGGGTTGCAATAGCTCTGAACTTAAGCATAATCAGCAGCTCTTTCTGGATAGTTCTTCTCAACAAATCTAGATTTCATTTCAATGGCTCTCTCGTGAAATGTATCATCTCTTGTACAAAGTCTATGAAGTCTCAGAGACTGCAAATATGTTAAGTTTGCTACTAAGAACCTATTGTGACAACTATTATATTTAAGTAATTTGTTCGTATCAGTGGGTTTACGATAAATGTCAGTGATAAATGTACCTTGTTCTAAAATTATCTGTATATCCAAAAAAGGTATTTTACATGCATCAGAATTGAGACTGAATTTAAGGTTTGGGTCCAAATTGTTAAGCCAAATATGAAATAGGTGTAATCTTTCTTTACCACCTTTCCAAATTATCAGAATGTCATCAAGATATCTTCTAATTAGCAAACAGCACCAAAAAATATTTTTGGGGAAATTATATTATCAATGATCAATTCCCATGCAATTCCCCCTTGAGAAATTATTTTAGCATAAAATCTATCAATTTATTGATGCTCATAAATCGTGAGTCATTTCAATTCAAAGCACTACTTCACTGGGAGGCCATCGAGCCAATGTGTTGACCCGAACTAACTTCCCAATTAACTACAAAAGAGAAAAATTTTTTTGAAGGAATGGAGGAAGGGTTTCATATATCTGAGTTTAAAACCCCCACCAGGGTGAACTCAATCAGTGTATGTATAATCATAAACCAAACCTCCTCCGTCCCTTATTTTTTATTTGTTCTTTTTAGATAGTGTGCAACAAGCCTACACCCTTGAAGTGTTTTATTTAATGAAAAATCGCATTTAAATCCGAATGAATCGTTCTTCTTTTTTTTGAAATATCAAAGACGGATAAACTTCATAGAAAAATTTAAAAGTCCCGACTTATCTGCTGGAGATTGACAACCCGACGTAGCCACGTTTCTGGTCCGAACCCGAACCTTTCCTCAGGGGATGTTATCCTGTTTGAAAACCAGTCGGTGTACTGAAGTTATCCACCATATTAGAACTACTAGAAGAGTAAGATTGAATGAGCACAAGTCAAAATTAAATACAGCCACTCTCACAGCACCCATAGTGTCACATTGTGTACAGCAGGGTCATCTGTTTGGCGCATTGAAATGGACTGTTATTGATCAGGTGCCGATTGCACCGCGAGGTGGTGATCGAGAAGGGTTACTCAACAAAAGAGAAGCTTTTTGGATTTTCACGTTAAAAACCCAAGCCCCCATGGGGTTGAATGAAGCTTTAGACTGGGTTTCATTGATTTAAATCATTGCTTCATTGTGCAGGACTATGTGTTTCCAGCTGATGCCTGAAGGCAGGATTTGATCAAGCCGTTTTTAAATAGACGTCATTACGTCACAACAATGAATGTTTGCGATTGGTGGGTTTACCATCTGTGTGCACAGGTTAAAATAACAGTGGCGGGTAAGAAGCGGCGTTTCAATACAGGGAGCGCATTCGGCGTCCTGAGAGAGATTTTCTAATATGGTGGATAACTTCAGTACACCGACTGGTTTTCAAACAGGATAACATCCCCTGAGGAAAGGTTCGGGTTCGGACCAGAAACGTGGCTACGTCGGGTTGTCAATCTCCAGCAGATAAGTCGGGACTTTTAAATTTTTCTATGAAGTTTATCCGTCTTTGATATTTCAAAAAAAAGAAGAACGATTCATTCGGATTTAAATGCGATTTTTCATTAAATAAAACACTTCAAGGGTGTAGGCTTGTTGCACACTATCTAAAAAGAACAAATAAAAAATAAGGGACGGAGGAGGTTTGGTTTATGATTATACATACACTGATTGAGTTCACCCTGGTGGGGGTTTTAAACTCAGATATATGAAACCCTTCCTCCATTCCTTCAAAAAATTTTTTCTCTTTTGTAGTTAATTGAGAAATTAGTTCGGGTCAACACATTGGCTCGATGGCCTCCCAGTGAAGTAGTGCTTTGAATTGAAATGACTCACGATTTATGAGCATCAATAAATTGATAGATTTTATGCTAAAATAATTTCTCAAGGGGGAATTGCATGGGAATTGATCAAGATATCTTCGCCACAATAGGATATTTTCGGAGTATTGTCCTAAAAATCATTCTTTGAATTTGCCTACATATAGGGGCTCATTTTCTAAAGTATCGCAGGCCTGCAATACTTTAGAAGATGAGGGGCGGGGGGCCGAAACGGGGGGCAGTCCTGCGCTAGCTGGCAGCGATCGCACCATCGCGGTGCGATCGCTGCCGGTTTCGCACCCAATAGTGCCACCATAGAAGGTGGCGCTATTGGGCGCGAAATAGGACACGAAAAGGCCCTTATCTTTTTGTCGTCCACGGCATCTTCGCGGAGTTGGCCCCAGTGACGCCCCGACTCCTCCTCTTCCGTGGCCGACTCCGCCCCCATCTAGGTATCGCACGCGATAAGGGACTTTTCGCGTGCAATCCGTCTGGAAAATGACCCCCATAGATTGGCTACAGACGGTGCCATGGCTGCACCCATTGTCACTTTAGATTGGTTGTCAAATTGGTTGTCAAATTTGAAAAGATTTTTAGTTAAAACAATTTGTGATAGCTCTAATATAAACCAGGTGGGAATGCGAGTAACCATACTCCTTTTTTCTAATGATCTCTGTATAATTTCAAATGTATCGTCCTGTGGTATATTAGTGTACAATCATTCAATGTCTAATGTCACAAGTAAAATTTCTTCATCATTAAACCTTAAATCTTTTAAAATATTGATGATGTGTACCAAATCTCTGATATAAGACATGACAGTGGAAACAAAAGGTCTGAAAATTGATCTATAAATATAGATAAAGGTTCAAGAAGTGAACCTATAGCTAAAATTATAGGTCTACCTGGAGACAATGTCAAAGATTTGTGAATTTTTGGAAGTATATATATCATGGGCATTATGGGATGATAGACAGTTAGAAATTTAAACTCCTTTTTAGCGATGAATTGAGTTGAATAAGCTGTGGATAGGAGCAAATCAATTTCAGTTTTAATGCTTCTTGTAGGATCATGATTCAGTTTGGTGTAAAAGGCAATATCTGCAAGTTGTTTACTGATTTCATCCATATATTATATCTTATCCCTAATAACAATGGCACTCCCTTTGTCTGCTGGCTTGATTACAATTTTATTATTTTGTCTCAATGATTTAATAGCTTTGTTTCCATTTCTACTAATATTAGAAAAATTGTGCTTCTTATTTTCTTTTCCTAATTTTCTAGATCACGCAGTACTAATGTTTCATAGGTATGTAAAACTGGATCTGTTGCTTGAGGGGAATCCATTTGCTCTTATGTTTTACAATCGAAGGATCGGAAGTCTGTTGATACTTATACTGTCCAGAGAAATAATGCGTAATTTTGAGTTTCCTTGTAAATTTCAACAATTCAACTCTAGTTTTAAAAGCATTATAGCATGGTGTTGGGGCAAAGGACAGCCCTTTGTTTAGTACAGATGTCTCATGTATATTCAATT
The DNA here is from genome assembly GCF_901001135.1 of Rhinatrema bivittatum. Classification (NCBI taxonomy): domain Eukaryota; kingdom Metazoa; phylum Chordata; class Amphibia; order Gymnophiona; family Rhinatrematidae; genus Rhinatrema; species Rhinatrema bivittatum. The sequence goes on from NC_042623.1 coordinate 249,197,975, forward strand.
CATGTGAGAAAATATTGATGAAACCATTGTGTAATGATTGGTAGGGAATCAACGGTAAAGATTTTTAAGGCTGCTTCCTCCCTCTCCCTCTCCCTCTTATTCTGCCTCTCCCTCTGTATAATGGGCTTTGCCATGCTTTTACTGGGCTTTCTTGATTCATGGAATTCTTTCTCCATAGTTTTCAATAGAAAAAACTGCTGTTGTATGTGATTATGGTTATTTGGATGTGGAGGTGAGGTGAAGTTAGATGCAGTGGAAAATAATGGAGCTGAGGTATCTATGTGTTCATTGGAACTCATACATAGGGGTAGATTTTCAAAGGGGTACTAGCGTAAGATACATGCATACCCCCCAAAAACCTACCCCAAACCCCCTCTGCGCGCGCCGAGCCTATTTTGCATAGGCTCGGCAGCACGCACAAGCCCCGGGATGCGCGTAAGTCCCAGGGCTTGCATGGAAGGGCATGCCGGGGGGTGTGCCGGGAGTGACACGGTGTTTCGGGGGCATGCCGGGAGTGACACGGTGTTTTGGGGGCGTGTCCGGGGGTGTGGTTCCGGCTCGGGGGCGTGACAGCAGCCCCTGGACCAGCCCCCGGACCGGAACATGGAGCGCGGCAGCCGGCCCAGCACTTCCAGCAGGTGTAACTTTCGGGATAGAGGTAGGGGGGAGGTTTAGATAGGGCCGGGGGGGGGTGGGTTAGGGAGGGGAAGGGAGGGGAAGGTGAGGGGAGGGCGAAGGAATGGAGGCAGGCTGCCCGGCGTGCGTAGGCTGCCGATTTTGGGCAGCCTTGCGCGCGCCAACCCCGGATTTTAATGGATATGCGCGGCTACGCACGTATCTATTGAAATCCCGCATACTCTTGTTCGCGCCTGGTGCACGAACAAAAGTACACGTGTGCATAGATTTATAAAATCTGCCCCATAATCTTTTGGTATGTCTCTCATATGTGGGACTGTGATTTGGTAAGTTATCATTTCATATACAAGGATGCCTCGACGTAGATTGTGTTTTTTTCTTTTTGTTATTATTGTAATAATCTCTGTTCCATTAATAACTCTCATAACTCTGGCTGCTCTCCTGCTCCAACCTGTAATAATGCAAGCCACCCCACTAGATTCTCAGCCCTCTATTCCCCCCCCCCTCCCAACCTTTCGGTCTTTTCTCCCTCCCTTCCCTCCTGACCCCTTCTCCTCCAAGTCTCAACACCATCTCCGTTCTTTCGTCGCCCGGTACAGATATAATCACCCCTTGAACTATTTGTTTGAGTGCCTACCAGGTCTCTCTCCAAGTTACTATTATAAATTGCTTGCGCTATGTTAAGCTAATTCTACCTTTCTTAGTTGTCCTGAATTCATCACCCTGTTTTTTGTAACTTTCTCCTATATCACTGGTTATCCCTTGTTTTGCTGTAAACCGGTACGATAAGATATTTGTCTTGAGTATCGGTATATTAAAAGATTTTAAATAAATAAAATAAAATAAATCTTTTTGATTCCTATTAACGCGATGCCAAGGGTAAATTGAACGACCTCCTGCAGTCGATCTCCTGCCGGCGCCATTTTCCGTACGGAAAACGATTCGCGGCAGGAAATCGCTCCCGGACGCCCGCTGGACCCCCAGGAACTTTTGGCCAGCTTGGGGGGGCCTCCTGACCCCCACAAGACTTGCCAAAAGTCCAGCGGGGGTCCGGAACGACCTCCTGCGTCGAATCATTTTGGTCTATGGCCGCCGCCATTTTGCGGCGGCCATTTTATTTATTTATTTATTTATTTATTTATAGTTTTTATATACCGATGTTCCTGTATAATATACATATCACACCGGTTTACAAGGAACTCAAACTGACGCCTCAGTGGGCAGTTTACATTGCAACAAGATAACAAGATAACAGATAATATGTTTTAATAATAACATTTTGCAAAATGGCGCCGGCTGAAGACCACACGATTTAGTGTGCCGCTTTTCCTGCTCTCCCCCTTCCCCCGATTTAGCTACGGACCGCCGCTACGGAGGTAATTTAAGGCTACGGACCCCCAGGTAATTTAAGGCATTTGGGGGTGGGGAATTTAATTTAAAGGGTCGGGGTGGGTTTTAGGGGGTTTTAGTGTGCTGCTGGACCCCCAGGTAATTTAAGGCATTGGGGGGGGGGGTTCGGGAGGGTGGGGGATTTAATTTAAAGGGTCAGGGTGGGTTTTAGGGGGTTTTAGTGTGCCGGCTCACGATTTTAACGATTTTCACGATACTTTACACACCCAAACGGCAACAATACGATTCCCTCCACCTCCCAGCCGAAATCGATCGTTAAGACGATCGAGGACACGATTCACATCTCTAATGATTTCAATATCTTGGTAAAATTATCTAAATTTCTTTGTAATCCTCAAAAATTATATCAAAATATACATCATATGTTTTAAGGTATTCAATATTTTTATCAAGTATAGCCCTAGTTTCTTCTGCCTTCTTTTTTGATGCTTTAATGATAAGAATCACTAAGTCTAAGGAGTATTTATTGAGTATAGTTTCCCATATCCTCATGAATTCTGGATCTTCCTTGTACATTGTTGGAGGTTTGTTTATACAAAGGCCTCTCGGAATCCTTTTGTGGCAGCAATAGTCCAGAATAGTGTATGCATGGAGATTGCTCCTAACCATCCTCTTAATGAGATTGATAGTGTCTTCCCATTTAAGTAGAAAGTCCTCAAAGACCTCATCATTTTTAAAGAATGATTCCAGGGGTAAAAATTTGTTAAGCTGCCCATCATTAAAATTAAGGCTGTCCTTCCACGGGGAAAAGGACATGATCTGAAGACCGGAAGGTGGTCTGTCAAAGCAACAAGGCAAACATAAAGCAAGACAGACCAGTCACCTTAGGTTAAGATTATTTATCCACACTTATGTCTTGATAAAAGAGTCCAACTCTGGCCGAGTTTCGCACAAGGCTGCTTCAAGGGCTAAAAATAACCAAACATAAAAGTAAATAAAAGATTAAAAATAATAAACATAGATAATAATCATATAAAAATACATAATTGACATAAACCTTAGGACATATACATAAATAATTGCAAAAAATATGGTATTTAAAGAGTAAAAACAAGTAGAGAAAATTAATATATTTAAATACATAAATATGCATATAAAATAATGAATAAAGCATGCGGATAGATATAAATAAATGTATGTAAAAATACAGAAAAAAATGGAAAACTGAAGAGGAGGTAAACGTATTGCAGTTAGATCATTAGCACTGGCCATTACAGGTTTCTTTGTGAGCTGTCAATCAAAAGCATCGACAAACACTTCCAATTTTCAGCTCATTTTTGCTAAAGGCAATACTCTGTGGTGGAGACAATCTCTGGCTTGCATAATGTAAGTTAAGATTCTTTGGCATTAAAACAAAATTTTATAGTCCCAAGCTGCATGATTTTGAATTGAATTTAGGAAGATAGCATACCGTTGCAGTATAATTCTGCTGTGATCTCAGTGAATAGCATTAAGCTCCATTAATATATTTTTTATAAACATTGTTTTTTATTGATATGCTCCAACCTAATCCTCGCAGTTCTCCCTTAATAGTTTTTTGTATGGGCTGCTGCTCCGTGTGACCGTTTAATGATCCGTAATGATCACTCATTTCTAACATTCAGAAATAATTTATGTGATCACACTTGGCAATCTAAGGGGGTCATTTTCAAAAGCAATCGCACGTGAAAAGTCCCTTTTCGCATGCGATCACTAAATGGGGCAGAGTCAGGGTGGAATTGGCCACGGAAGAGGAGGAGTCGGGGCGGCACCGGGACTGACTCTGTGAAGAAGTCGCTGACGGCGAAAAGGTAGGGGCCCTTTTTGCCGGCAGTTTCGCACCCAATAGCAGCACCTTCTACGATGGCGCTATTGGGTGCAAAAACCGGCCCACTCCCGCTTCGCCACCCTGCCCCCCATTACCGCCGGATTTTCTAAGGTCTGCGACCTTAGAAAATCCAGGCCTAAGCCAGCTTCCCACTATACAGGTGGATTTTAAAAGGGTTACGCACGTAATATACACGCGTAACCCTTTTAAAAGCCTCCTGCATGCGCCAAGCCTATTTTGCATAGGCTCGGCAATGCGCACAAGCCCCAGATGCGTGTATGTCCCGGGGCTTGAAAAAAATGGGCGGGGAGTGGGCGGGCCAGGGTGGGGCGGAGGGCAGGGCGAAGCCTCCAGGCACAGCAGCCATTTGCTGCTGTGCCTGGGATCGCATGCCGGCCGTTGCCAGCATGCGCAACCTACGCCTGCCCGGAGGCAGGCGCAACTTAAAAATTAAAGGTAAGGGGGGGTTTTAGGTAGGGCTGGGGGGGGGGTTAGGTAGGGGAAGGGAGGGGAAGATGGGGGAGCAGAAGGAAAGTTCCCTCTGAGGCCGCTCTGAGCGGCCTCGGAGGGAATGGAGGAAGGCTGCGCGGCTCGGTGTGCTAGATGCACAATTGTGCCCCCTTGCGTGCGCCAACCCTGGATTTTATAACATGCGCGCGGCTGCGCACTCATATTATAAAATCAGGCGCAGATTTGTGCGCACTGGGTTACATACACAAATCTACACCCGTGCTTAGTTTTTAAAAACTGGCCCATAGCGTATAAGAACGATACTATTAGTTATATAATATTTTATATGACGGTATTTTTATTATTTGGTGTTTGTATTATACCAACTGTCTCCCTTTATTAATTGACCATTTTATTTTGTTAGTTTTGCATTCAGCACACCATTGAAATTTAATTGTGCTCTGATACTAGTGAGTAATGTGAAATTACATATATATATATACTTTTTCTTTCGTCTTTTCTACAAATGTGATCTGTCAATGTGGTTTAACGCAATATTTAATATTATAAATGTCATTTGAGATCTCCTTCCGACAAACCCTCCTGTCAGCTGTTATCCACCATGATTAAATAGTGTTCCTTAATAAAAAATGTGTATTCTATTAATAATTATTTATTCTAATTGCTTTAATTAAATTAATGTTACCTCGTTCAATAATTTGGACTGACTTCACTCAACATTGAACAAAAACATTGATATCTGTTATTCTTTAACCTGAACACTCAATTATAATATATCACATAGCAGTATTTTATTTATTTTGTTACTTGTCTCCCTATATCAATTAATTGATTGTTTATTTCATGTTAGTTCAGCATTTCCATCCATAGTCCATTATTTACATCCTGTAAAACTGAATCATAATATTATCACTCCAGTTTACCATTTTTTTCTGTAATTTTACGTACATTTATTTATATCTATCTGCATGCTTTATTTATTATTTTTATATGGATATTTATGTATTTCAATGTATTAATTTTCTCTACTTGTTTTTACCATGATTTTTTGCAATTATTTATGTATATGACCTGTGGTTTATATCTTCATTATTTATTTTTATATGTTCAAATAAATAATTTTAACCTACGGAGACTGGACTGTCTTACTGTCTGTTTGTCTTCTGGCTTTGACAGACCACCTTCCGGTCTGTTTTGTGGGCCCCTCCCTTCCTATAGAAGAGCAGGACATTCTAGTTTACTGGTTAAAGTTTTCATTATGTTACTCTTTAACTGTATTTTAGTATTTGTTTTTATATTATGAATATGACGACTGTATACCGCTCCGGGCGACATTCTTGCAGGGTATGGTATATAAGATTTTTTAAATAAATATCTGGCTGTCAGAATTGGTTAAACAAGCAGGATTATTAAATCCCAGCATTTGTCTGTTTCTTGGTTGGTGACTGCTAATTCTTCACCTCCGAAATGATATTTGGCCCTTGGATTTCTATATCCCAAATGTATTTTCTAATGAAAGCATAGTTTCCATGTCTTTGACCATTCTTCCAATTTTCTAAAATCTACTTTATTCGCCCCTCCACTGTGTTGCAAATGTCCATATCATCTACAAATATGCAAACTTTTCCTTCTAACCCTTCCCCAATGTGTCTTATAAAGACACATTTTGGGGGGGTTTAGGAGGGTGGGGGATTTATTTTAAAGGGTCGGGGTGGGTTTTAGGGTTGTTTTAGTGTGCCGGTTTTCCCGCCTTCCCCCGATTTATGATTTACACGATATTTAAAAAAACAAAACCGCGATGATCCGATTCCCTCCCCCCCCAGCCAAAATCGATCGTTAAGACGATCGATCACACGATTCACATCTCTAGATAGCAACACTGAACCACTAGACCAGCCCCAGTCCTTTTGGTATACTCTCCCCCGCTAAAATCTAGCGGGGGAAAAAAAAAGAAGCATTCTGGGGCAGAGCTCTGACTGCCATAATGCTGGATGTGTAAGCAAGCAGCGGTCCTGCTGGCAGCTTCTGTTTCCAGTATCATTGCTGTCAGAGCGATGTTAGAAGTGCCGGGCTTGACTGAGGATGCCTCGCTCCCAGCTTGAGGCTTTGTGTTATTCAGGAGAGGAGGAAGTGGCTATGAGCAGTAGAGGCTGAGAGGGGGAGGAGCCACGTAGCAATTTTAAAAGAACCAGGGAAGTGGAAGGAGGTCCGACGTGTAGATCTCACAACAATTTTATTTTAAAACACATTTAGGAGAGGATCTGGGCAGTGGGGTGGGGGGGGGGGGGGTGTACAAATTGTGAAATTTGGAAAGGAAGGGGGCAATCAGGCCACAGGCCCTTTCTACATCTTTTTTTTTTTTTTTACCCTTAACAGATACTTTTTCTTTTGAAGATACCCAGTTATCTGGCAACACAAGGCTAACTTTTAACACCAAACCAGTTTTATTCAGACATCTGAAAGTTATCCAGTAATATGTAGCTGGATAACTTTAGGTGAGTATATTGAGTGGGAGGTTTGTCCCACTGAATATTCGGTAAAATTTTCCAGCTAACTAACTCGATAACTCGTCTGCTTGCTGGCTTACTGAATAATCTGATGTTTCGGTGCTCTCAAAGAACCTCTAATTAGCTAAAAATGAACATCTAAATTTACAATTTATAAATATCTAAGCAGAGAAGTCCTTCCCATGATGCATTAATGGATCTCTTAGGGATGCTTTTAGCTGGGAATGAAAAAAAAGATTCACTTGTGATTGAATGGCTCCGATTTGATTTGTGGTTCATTCACTTAAAATAAATCACAAGAAAGCAGAGAGAAGCTGACCTTTTGGGGTCTTTCTTTTTCCTTTAGCTTTTACACTTGATGGCTGCTTATACCTCTCTTTCGGGAACCTTGCACACGGTCTTCATTTGATTTACTCATAAAACTTCACATTTATATTGTTGTTTTAAAAATCACTTGCAAAAGTACAAAGTTCAATTATCCAGCTGCTAGGAGTATTGTGAATGATGATAAAACAAAATAATTATGAGAGCAATTTTCAAAGCTATTTACCCCCTTAACTCACTGAAAACAGCCTTCCCTCATTCCTCCTAAAAGTAGATACAGAGATTCACAACATGTCTACCTGAAGCCACATTGGCTAGAGGTGGTCCCAGCTGGCCTGCGTTCGTGCAGGATCAGAAAACAGTGCACGCAATTTGGGGTAGATTTTTAAAAGCCTACGCGCGTAAATCCATTGGATTTACGTGCGTGGGTGGGGTTATGCGCACTGGGGCTATTTTAGAAAGGCCCGGCAACGCGCATAAAGCACCGGGGTGCACAACTTGCCCTTGCCCAGAGGCAGACGCAACAGGTAAAATAAAGGTCGGGGGGGGGGGGGGGGTTAGGATAGGGCTAGGGGGTGGGAGGGTTAGGGGAAGGGAGGTTAGGTTAGGGGGTTGGGAAGTTTCCTCCGAGGAAAAAGGGGGAAGGCCGCGGGCGTCGGCGTGCGCAAGTTGCACAACTGTGCACCCCCTTGCGTGCGCCAACCCCCGATTTTATAACATGCGATCACATGGACGCGCGCACAACCTTTTAAATCTACCCCTTTATATGTATTATTTTCCACAAGGATTCTAACGGTGAAATAAAAAGCAGATAAAAGTCCTGCAGATACTTGGCACCCCCTGGAATTTTCCCTTTAAAATCTGGTGTCAACTCCACGGGCGAAAAGTACCCATAGCTTTTGCGCTGTAATGGACAGTTTTTGAAAATCGCCCCCTCTTTTTAACTTTAACGTTAACATGGAGACTCTTTTGTAACATTAACATGGCTGAAGCTACTGCATGCATCGGCCATTTTGTTTTTCAAAAATATGGTTTCATGGGCTGTGTTGGGGGAGGGAGGAGTGTTATGTCCCCAAATCAATTGCTCAGAGATGCTTTGTCCCGTGATTGGTGAATATCATGGTTTTATGCATTACTGAGAGAGAGAGATACTGTACCATTATTTTTAGAACTGTCACCTCTAGAAGTCTCTACAGTATGTAGGGAAATGACCTTCCATTTGCTAGCACAGAAATGTCATCCCTTGGAATACTGCTTTATAGAGACAATGCTTTCCTGGTTCTGCTGCGGGCACAGGTTAGTACTAACAACCTCATGGTATAATAAGTAGAACGCATGTTTTGTTAGTAGATATGTTACGGTATACGTATGCATCACAGTCTTTCCCAATTGTGTAGCAGATATGAGAACAGTGCAGTTCAGCGATTAAACTACTGTAGCATTTTGGCTATAATTATATTTTCATGAAATCTCTAAGCAATATGATTTTTGAGAGCGCTTAGCATGTAAAAAAAAAAAAAATCTAATTAGTGTTATTTTTGTAAAGTTCCAGTTGCTATGGCAACTTGGTATAGGTCTTCATGGGATGCTCTTTTCATGTCATTTTTTAGAACACTAGTTAACATAACAAAAGAATAAAATGTTTTAGAATAGTAGCACATTTCTTGTCAGATTGGTCAAAAGCAGATCATTTGAGTACCTTTTTTTAGGTGTTTCCTCTGAAGAATCTCTCTGTATAATAGATTTCATGTTGAGAATGATTGGACAGAAGAAGTATGTTGTAAATCCTAATAGAAACAATGTATCTTTGGCTGGTTTTTTTTTTCCCTGTCCATGGCAGGATGTGCTGACAGAGCAAATCCATCCATTTCAGATGCATTCCACTTGCAACTGAAAGACCAGAAATCCTATATGTGTAATACAACTAAGATAATGCTTAGTTAAGGCAATAATGCTAGACAATTATTTTGCATTATTGGTAGGCAAGGCCTCATTTACAATAAACAAATTATATTCTTTTTGTTGTTGTTGAAACCAAAAATATTGTGTTCTATTATTCTGTCCAAATGAAGTGGAGGATCAGAGGAAATCCAGAAATCTTAAACAAATATTTTTGCTCTGGATTCACACTAGAAAGTAAAGGTGATGGACCAAAGGAAAAAAAGGCAAGGATATGGGAGTGTGAACACACTACTGCTTACCGAGGCAGTGGTCTGCAATCTACTGGCACAAGTGAAAGGAACACGGAAGGAACAAAAGTTACTGCTGGCAACTCTGTTCAGGAGAGGAGAGATTGGAAAAGACCAGATGTAGTGGGAACAAGGAGGAAGAAGAAAATTACAGAACTGCTAGTTTTTTGTTTTTTTTGTTTTTTTTTATCAGAAGTGTCTTCTTGCTCCTTTGGACTTCCAACAAAATTGGAACCAGAGCTGGAATCCAGCAAGCTAGAATCCCCAGGTAGTTGCAAGTGAGCTTTCACTTGCAACTACCTGGGGATTTTTTCTACTATTTTTATAAACCCTCCCAACTTACCATAGTACAGTCACTCCAACAATACTCCTCAGCTGGGGATCAGGCACTAGGTTCCTCCTGGAACCCTGAAATCATGGGCCTTAAATCTGTCCTCCGGACATCACCTTTGTGTAATGACTATAACTCCTCCACTCTCCTCCCTACTACAGGCTATGAATGCTGCCTCTGTAACATCCCCAACCCCAAACCTGAGCTAGTGCTTGACCCAGATCCCTCTGCATGATAGGGATGTGAATCGTTTTTTGACGATTTAAAATATCGTCCGATATATTTTAAATCGTCAAAAATCGTTAGAGGCGATATGCAATAGGAATTCCCCTGATTTATCGTCAAAAATCGTAATCGGGGGAAGGGGAGGGGAAGGGGGAGGGCGGGAAAACTGGCACACTAAAACAACCCTAAAACCCACCCCGACCCTTTAAAATAAATCCCCCACCCTCCCGAACCCCGCAAAATGTCTTAAATTACCTGGGGTCCAGTGGGGGGAGTCCTGGTGTGATCTTCCACTCGGGCCACGGGTGCGTTGTCCCCCGACGTCACGAGCGTAGGAGATCGCTCCCGGACCCCCGCTGGACCCCCAGGGACTTTTGGCCAGCTTGGGGGGGCCTCCTGACCCCCACAAGACTTGCCAAAAGTCCAGCAGGGGTCCGGGAACGACCTCCTGCAGTCGAATCGTGTTGCCATATTGCAAAATGGCGCCAGCCATACGGCCGGCGCCATTTTGCAATACGGCAATATAGCCATATGGCCGGCGCCATTTTGCAATATGGCCGAGAATACAGTACAAAACACTATGCACCATACACAAATTAATACATAACGAAAATGCAGACTGGCTTAACACAGCCCTTCGTGTACACATCCCCAACAGAAATCTAAGATCAGCCAACAAGGCACGTCTAACGATTCCATCAGTCAAAACAGCAAGACTAACCCAGGTAAGAGAGAGAGCGTTATCCTTAGCGGGACCCATACTATGGAACTCCATGCCCTTGGAATTAAGACTACAACGAGAAAACAAAACATTCAGAAAAAATCTAAAAACTTGGCTATTTAAACAAGCCTTTCAAAAAGAGAAGGGAGAATAGATTCCAGGAAATTGCAAGGTTCAAACCAGGGAAGTGCGAGATACAAAACACCCACACAAACTAAGGGTGTATCTTTTTTTAATTGAATTCATCACTAATGGATAAGTTAAATCTATAGAATGAGTCCCAGACTCAAAACTGCCATATAATTGACCTGGACACAATAGTCATCACACTCATTTAACAACTAGCTTTGATTAAAAAATATGTTACCGAACCTAATGACACCTGTGTAAACTGTTAGATTTTAATAAAATTACTTTTTGTGCCTTACTGTAAACCGTTGTGACGGTATCCACCTTAATGACGGTATAGAAAAGATTTAAATAAATAAATAAATAAAATAAAGATCACACCGGGACCCCCCCCCCACTGGACCCCAGGTAATTTAAGACATTTCCGTACGGAAAAATAATTCGCGGCAGGAGATCGCTCCCGGACCCCCGCTGGACCCCCAGGGACTTTTGGCCAGCTTGGGGGGGCCTCCTGACCCCACAAGACTTGCCAAGTCCAGCGGGGGTCCGGAACGACCTCCTGCAGTCGAATCGTGTTGTCTACGGCCGGCGCCATTTTGCGCAAAATGGCGGCGCAAAATGGCACCGGCCGTAGACAACACGATTCGACTGCAAGAGGTCGTTCCGGACCCCCGCTGGACTTTTGGCAAGTCTTGTGGGGGTCAGGAGGCCCCCCCAAGCTGGCCGAAAGTCCCTGGGGGTCCAGCGGGGGTCCGGGAACGACTTCCTGCATGCGAATCGTTTTTCCGTACGGAAAACGATTCGCGGCAGGGGGGTCTAGGTTAGGGCTAGGGGCGGGTAAGTTAGGGGAAGAGGAATGGAGGTTAGTTTAGGGGGGTGGGAAGTTCCCTCCCGGGCCGCTCCAAAATCAGAGCGGCCGGGGAGGGAATGGGGGAAGGCTGCAGGCTGCAGGCCTTAGTGCGCGCAAGTTGCACTAATATGCACCCCCTTGCATGCGCCGACCCCCGATAACATGCTTTGAAAATCTACCCCTATGTGTAGAGAACCCTATTGGGTCTCTTCTAAGAGGGTTGTGCCATATTAACAGAGAATAGAAGTAGGTGTTCATTTGCTTTAGTTCCGTCATGTGGGAGGCTGCAATGGTGGTGTCCACATTTTGTAGAGTGGATTTTCAGTTAGGTCCCTACAAGTGGCAGAATGTTTCTGCTCCTGTATGTTATTGTGCTTCTAAGGCTTCAGGAAAGGAGACCTAGAACTGGAAAAGGTGTATTTTTAGCATCTTTAATCATGCCAATTTTTACCCTTTTTTTGAGTTTGGGGTGAAGGAAGCTTTTGGGTTGTATTTTGAAATTTTTTATTTTGTCTGTCTACCTGACTTCCTAAGGATCCCAGGACTCAAGAGTATAACATCTAAAAGGATATGGAAGTTTCTCATCCTAAGAAGTTCATCGGCCCTTGAAAGGCCTTTTTTTTTTTTTTTTTTTACATTTTCAACAAATATATAAGCAAGAAAAATCACTTACTTCCAGAAAGAAATTGAAAATGTACATACAGTATACATCATACAATCCAGATTCATCTTAATCTCATAAACATAATGTACACTTTCACCAAATTAGGTAATACAAGAATAGGGGGGAAAGAATTATAGGGAGATATAACAAAATTATTTTTTAGAAACGGGCATTTAACGTGGTTTCTGCTTCACCCTTAAACTTAAGGATCTACGACCTAGATGTTAACAGTAGATAGGATAGCTATATTCCTGGCATTAATGAATGATTTTAACTGTTCAGGAAAAAAGAAAATATATGACTCATTTTGTAAGCGAATCAAACATTTGCATGGATACTATACAAAAAGAAAATCCAAGGGATACCTTATACAAAAAGAAAATCCAAGCTCAGATATTTTTAAACTATCTCTGCATTACTTCGCTGAGATCTTGTTCCATTGAAAATGTAACCAGGAGAGTTGCCCGGTCATACACCTCCAAGGATTAATTTTCCAAGAATTCAGATTCTCAATCTCCTCAGCTTGTTTTTGAAGATTTCTCATTTTGGCGGGAACAGGCAAAAACATCAATTTACTCACGGAGGGTAACTTATCTTCATCAATCTTTAATATTTCCTTGAAATATTTTCTTAAAGTAAAATAAGGTTCTTCCCCCATAACTTTCGGAAAATTTAAGAACTGAAGATTAAGCCGCCTATTGTAATTTTCCAAATATTCTACTCTTCTTAACATGTTACTGGACTCTTTAATTAACTTTACATTACATTCTTGTAATTTTTGAGAAGAGACTTCAACCTTCTCTAAGCGTGAGTTTACTTCTGAAATCTGGCCATCAAATTTCCCTTCCAAATCATTCAGTCTTTTATCAAGGTATACCAATTTTGTCCCTTGTTCTCTCAGAATGGAGCCTAAACTGGCTACCAGGTCCCATAACGCATCCGCGGGCTTAGATGGTATCACAAAGGACTCACCCTCCTCTCCTTGGGAGGGGTCATCTGCCTCCATTGCTGGCCTCAAAGCTGTTGCTTCCATTCCTCCTCGCATATCTAGGTCACCACTCGGAGTCGAAGTAGTAGGGAAAACCTTCTCCCTGATGCCGGCAGTATCCAGCATCTGCGAAGGGGAACTGGGCTACATGAGTAACTCTCCTCGCTGGCCCCCACCTTCCAGATGACTCTCGGTGACATCATCATCCGGCATCTCAGGGAAGAGAGGAGCTCCAACTGACCACGGAGCCGACGGCGGTTGTAGATCCGGGGGGGGGGGGGGGCTAAATGTGACCTCCCTAGGTAGATCCGCTGCTCCCTCAGCAGAAACGGCAGCGGGGAAATTGCTCCCCAAATGCGAAGCAGGACCAGGACCATATGAAGATATTAAACGCTGTCCTGAAGGGAAAGTTGCCTCGGTGGGGTAGGTACGAACTTTCCCCTTTTCTTTTAGCAGGCATTTCCTCAAAAAGTAACTTGAAGCAGAGTGAGCGTTTATGGAACCTGGCTCATGCCGCCATCTTGTTCCCCTGACTTGAATCTCCATTCATTCCTGGGAGGAGGAGAAGTGGACTTGAATGAAGAGCAGTGGCACCCATCTGGCATAAACCACTATGATGATACCTGGATACTGATGTGAAAATTAAGAAGATACTCTCCATGTACCAACAAGAATTTTGAGGAGAATGGATAGGAAAAACACTGTCATCTTCTGGGCAAAGGTATGAGATATGGGACTTTAAGTTAAACCAACTAAATTAGATTTAATTCTTCTATCCACCAACCTTCAGAGGAAGCTTTAAAACTACTCTAATCATTGGACAGCATCACCAATAAGAAAACAATATAACTCAAATAACCGAACAAATTAATGAATTATTAAAGTCACAGATTTATTGGAAACTGTCAATGGACTATTTGGAATGAGGAGCTGTAAAAGACCACTTTCATTAATTTCCAATCATTTATCAGTAAAAAGTTGAAAACCACAATCAGCGTCTAGCGTGATTATTACCATTGTATACAAAAGACTGTGGTGTGTAAATTTAGCTTGAGCAACATTTAGGGCCTTGGAGATAAATCTTCCTCCCGACAAGGAACTCTGGATATCAGAGGGGCTTAAGAGTCAGGAGAGGAAGCATAAACAGCATAAGCCCAAGAATTGGTGGTTGGCCTGATGATACCTCAGTTAGAAACTCAGCCCTATAGTTACAGAGGCCTCTCTGAAGTGTGGTGAAGTTTTGCAAAAAAAAAAAAAAAAAGTCTCTGTTGCAAACTTTTTCACATGCAATTTTGCTAATGCTGAATCACTAATGAGTTGATCTGCACAATTTCTCTGCCTGGTAACTATTTAGCTGAATTTTTTGCAAACAGCTCTACAAACACAAAGTTGCCTGCTTTAAAAAAAAGACTGAAAATAGCGTGTGCTAAAATGTGAAAACATGATTACGTGTTGGCAAAGCCAGTTGCGTCTCAGGACATCAGTGAGTTCCTACATTTCCTCAGTTTCTACATTTTTCACAGTTTATGTGTGGCACACAATTACATGTTAGTCCACCAGCAATATACCAGAATACCCTGAACATACCCAGTTTCGCTCTAATGCCCCATAATTGTTAATTGTTTAGCTGGGCAGTGCTGTCAATGTATGCAACATATGGTAGGGTAGCAGACGGTTAACATGAAAGCTCTTCTTATTCCCACAAGGTAACGAAGATAGGATTTGAAAACAAAATCCTTTTTTTTAAAACACAAGATGTAACTTCAGATTGTGCATGGAGGCACACAGTGAAACATGAGTAACAAAAAAATAACCACCGGGAACAAAGCACTTTTTCTGCTCTGAGCAAAAGGAAATCGCTCACTCAGAGACAAGGATATGTTGAAATGCCTGAGTAGTTCATAAAACTGGGCATTTTCATACCCACATACCTCCATTAAAACTCTAATGAGCAATGTGAAAGTCTTTAAATGGTATGTTAATGACTATCTGCAGGAGTTTATCAAGGGTCCTTAAGGCTCTAGTAGGTGATTAACATGTTGGCAAAAGACTGGCAGAGCTCAATAGTCCACAATGAAATTCTAAAAACAAATTTTGAGAACTTGTCGCATGTTTTTAACTCAGCGTATACTGAAGGGCTAAAGAAATAAAGTTTTTTGCATTACTTTAATACTTTCTAAAGTTAAGAATGAAATCTTTTTTATTTCCTCCTCCTCATACTTTGATCAATAAAGTTCTTTACCTTTCCAGAGGGATCTGGTACTAAGAACTGGCCTGGCAGTAAATCAGAGAGACCGAGATTGAATCCTAGCTTAGGAAGGAGGGTCATTCCTGACCTGGTATGGGTGCAATTGCACATAGAGACACTAATTGCAAGGCAACATCGACAGGTAGCCCAATAGGTAAAGGTTTTACTCTCACTGGAGTAAAAAGCACGGTTTCCAAATTTCTGATGTGATGCAAACATTTCGTTGTAGACCCCTCCCCCCTCCCCCCTCCCGTCACAACAAAGATAAAAAAGACACACTCTGTAAATAAAGGGTAACTTTCAGTCTCGAGAGCCAACTTAGCTCTCCCAATCAGCTAAGCAAAAACTATCCCTCCTTGAACAAAACTGGGGGTGGGCACTTCCTGGTGCTGATCTCCCACAACATCGGCACCAGGAAGTACCTGATCCCCCTCTCCCCCCTCCCCCCAGGTTTGAACCACTTAGTGCCGGGGTGGGAAACCGAGGTCTGGTGAGCTGTACGCAGCTCTTTGGATCAGGAGAATGTTTATGGGCTGCAGCAAGTTGAGAGGGATCAAAAGCCTCCTTGGGCAAGGTGCAGACAGGACCTCACAGCTCTTGCCTGTGGCGATCTTCCCCTCTGCATCTCAGGCAGGCTGCAGCCAGCCCACAGGAAGAAATTGTAGGATCACTACTTCTGCCGAGGTGCTGGCTGCTGGGAAGTGGGGGAGGTTCACACGCGCAGGACCTGTGAGCCCACCGAGCTATCTGCTCGCCTGCCGCCAGACCTGGAAACAGGAGAATCCCACCCCCCCCCTCCCCCGCCAGGGGCCAGACCCCCAGACTACCCACGGCTAATCTCAGATCCAGGCCTGAGAGTCCTCATCTGCCTGAAAGGAGGGACTGGAGGAGCTTCTGCCTGACCCCAGAGACCTGCTGGTAGGAGGTAGAGGGGGATGATGACAGACTTCAGAGGAGAAAGAGGAAGATACTGGGCAGAATAAGGGAGACAGCACTTAAGATCTCTAAAGAAAAACTTATTCGACATCCCTTCAATACGTCTAGCTCATTTAGATATCACTAGAAAAAGAGCTTTTTCAGTCGCAGGTCCATTATTATGGAACTCTTTACTGACCCCTCTTCGTCAAGTACAGAGAAGGTACAGAGAAGGGCTACCAAAATGATAAGGGGAATGGAACAACTCCCCTATGAGGAAAGACTAAAGAGGTTAGGACTTTTCAGCTTGGAGAAGAGATGGCTGAGGGGGGATATGATAGAGGTGTTTAAAATCATGGGAGGTCTAGAACGGGTAGATGTGAATCGGTTATTTACTCTTTCGGATAGTAGAAGGACTAGGGGGCACTCCATGAAGTTAGCATGGGGACATTTAAAACTAATCGGAGAAAGTTCTTTTTTACTCAACGCACAATTAAACTCTGGAATTTGTTGCCAGAGGATGTGGTTCGTGCAGTTAGTATAGCTGTGTTTAAAAAAGGATTGGATATGTTCTTGGAGGAGAAGTCCATTACTTGCTATTAAGTTCACTTAGAGAATAGCCACTGCCATTAGCAATTAGGGATGTGCATTCGGATTGACCGCATATGGAAAACGCAACTCAAATTTTTTTTTTAACTTAAAAAAAAGATGGGGCGTATACGAGCAGATTTCCGACATAAATGAACATAGATATGTCGGATACGGCGAATCGCCATGCGCGCGCTTTCTCGCCGCCATTACCTGCGACTCGAGCTCGGAGCCCCGGATTACCTGAAAATGGCGGCGCCCCTGCGGTAACCATGCCAACCTGTCTGACCCTGTCCTGTGAGTCTCAGTGACTCACAGGAAAGGGTGGGACAGGTCGGCATGGATACCGGAACGCAGCGAATCTGCGTTCACCTTTTCAGAGAAGCACTGAATGCAGCGAATCGCGCTGTCATTCCGTGCTTCTCTGAGGATTTCCTGACGAGCCAGCAGCACTATAAAAGCAGCAGCAGCACGAGGACTGACGGACATTTTCAGCGATTCAGTGGGGAGGTGGGATTGGGATCGTGCTGGGTGGGCTTAGGCAGGCTGAGGCAGAGAAGATAGCAGAACCCGATTTGATAGACAACACAGAACAGAACCAGATTTGATAGACAACACAGAACAGATTCTTTGTTAGGGAAAAAAAAAAAAGAACATTCTTATTGAGTGAGTCTGTACATTTTATCCTGGGCAGTGCCAGGCAGGGCTGGCAGTACTCTGCCTCATATTTGCTATTTTTAAACAGACTTAAAAGCATTCTCCTTGAGTGGTTCAGTGCTGGCTGGGCAGCAGTTCCAGGGCTGGGAGTACTCTGCCTCATATCTACTTTAGTTCTATGTGCACTGCAGTGCACACAGACAGACACATTCCGTGCATTGCCAGGCAGACAGTGAGGCAGTGGGCATTGTAAACAGAGTGAACATTGCCCTTCAGCGAGTCTGTTACATTTGCTATTTTTAAACAGACTTAAAAGCATTCTCCTTGAGTGGTTCAGTGCTGGGTGGGCACTGGGCAGCATTTCCAGGGCTGGGAGTACTCTGCCTCATATCTACTTTAGTTCTATGTGCACTGCAGTGCACACAGACAGACACATTCCGTGCATTGCCAGGCAGACAGTGAGGCAGTGGGCATTGTAAACAGAGTGAACATTGCCCTTCAGCGAGTCTGTTACATTTGCTATTTTTAAACAGACTTAAAAGCATTCTCCTTGAGTGGTTCAGTGCTGGGTGGGCACTGGGCAGCAGTTCCAGGGCTGGGAATACCCTGCCTCATATATACTTTAGTTCTATGTGCACTGCAGTGCACACAGACAGACACATTCCGTGCATTGCCAGGCAGACAGTGAGGCAGTGGGCATTGTAAACAGAGTGAACATTGCCCTTCAGCGAGTCTGTTACATTTGCTATTTTTAAACAGACTTAAAAGCATTCTCCTTGAGTGGTTCAGTGCTGGGTGGGCACTGGGCAGCAGTTCCAGGGCTGGGAGTACCCTGCCTCATATCTACTTTAGTTCTATGTGCACTGCAGTGCACACAGACAGACACATTCCGTGCATTGCCAGGCAGACAGTGAGGCAGTGGGCATTGTAAACAGAGTGAACATTGCCCTTCAGCGAGTCTGTTACATTTGCTATTTTTAAACAGACTTAAAAGCATTCTCCTTGAGTGGTTCAGTGCTGGGTGGGCACTGGGCAGCAGTTCCAGGGCTGGGAGTACCCTGCCTCATATCTACTGAAAAGGAAGCTTGTTCTCTGTGCACTCACTGCACACACACAGACACATTCCGTGCATTGCCAGGCAGGCAGTGAGGCAGTGGGCATTGTAAACAGAGTGAACACATTCTCCTTCAGTGGTTCAGTGCTGGGTGGGCAGCAGTTCCAGTGCTGGGAGTACCCTGCCTCATATCTACTTTAGTTCTATGTGCACTGCAGTGCACACAGACAGACACATTCCGTGCATTGCCAGGCAGGCAGTGAGGCAGTGGGCATTGTAAACAGAGTGAACATTGCCCTTCAGCGAGTCTGTTACATTTGCTATTTTTAAACAGACTTAACCGCATTGTCCTTGAGTGGTTCAGTGCTGGGTGGGCAGCAGTTCCAGGGCTGGGAGTACCCTGCCTCATATCTACTGAAAAGGAAGCTTGTTCTCTGTGCACTCACTGCACACACACAGACACATTCCGTGCATTGCCAGGCAGGCAGTGAGGCAGTGGGCATTGTAAACAGAGTGAACACATTCTCCTTCAGTGGTTCAGTGCTGGGTGGGCAGCAGTTCCAGTGCTGGGAGTACCCTGCCTCATATCTACTTTAGTTCTATGTGCACTGCAGTGCACACAGACAGACACATTCCGTGCATTGCCAGGCAGGCAGTGAGGCAGTGGGCATTGTAAACAGAGTGAACATTGCCCTTCAGCGAGTCTGTTACATTTGCTATTTTTAAACAGACTTAACCGCATTGTCCTTGAGTGGTTCAGTGCTGGGTGGGCAGCAGTTCCAGTGCTGGGAGTACCCTGCCTCATATCTACTGAAAAGGAAGCTTGTTCTCTGTGCACTCACTGCACACACACAGACACATTCCGTGCATTGCCAGGCAGGCAGTGAGGCAGTGGGCATTGTAAACAGAGTGAACACATTCTCCTTCAGTGGTTCAGTGCTGGGTGGGCAGCAGTTCCAGTGCTGGGAGTACCCTGCCTCATATCTACTTTAGTTCTATGTGCACTGCAGTGCACACAGACAGACACATTCCGTGCATTGCCAGGCAGGCAGTGAGGCAGTGGGCATTGTAAACAGAGTGAACATTGCCCTTCAGCGAGTCTGTTACATTTGCTATTTTTAAACAGACTTAACCGCATTGTCCTTGAGTGGTTCAGTGCTGGGTGGGCAGCAGTTCCAGGGCTGGGAGTACCCTGCCTCATATCTACTGAAAAGGAAGCTTGTTCTCTGTGCACTCACTGCACACACACAGACACATTCCGTGCATTGCCAGGCAGGCAGTGAGGCAGTGGGCATTGTAAACAGAGTGAACACATTCTCCTTCAGTGGTTCAGTGCTGGGTGGGCAGCAGTTCCAGTGCTGGGAGTACCCTGCCTCATATCTACTTTAGTTCTATGTGCACTGCAGTGCACACAGACAGACACATTCCGTGCATTGCCAGGCAGGCAGTGAGGCAGTGGGCATTGTAAACAGAGTGAACATTGCCCTTCAGCGAGTCTGTTACATTTGCTATTTTTAAACAGACTTAAAAGCATTCTCCTTGAGTGGTTCAGTGCTGGGTGGGCACTGGGCAGCATTTCCAGGGCTGGGAGTACTCTGCCTCATATCTACTTTAGTTCAATGTGCACTGCAGTGCACACAGACAGACACATTCCGTGCATTGCCAGGCAGACAGTGAGGCAGTGGGCATTGTAAACAGAGTGAACATTGCCCTTCAGCGAGTCTGTTACATTTGCTATTTTTAAACAGACTTAAAAGCATTCTCCTTGAGTGGTTCAGTGCTGGGTGGGCACTGGGCAGCAGTTCCAGGGCTGGGAGTACCCTGCCTCATATATACTTTAGTTCTATGTGCACTGCAGTGCACACAGACAGACACATTCCGTGCATTGCCAGGCAGACAGTGAGGCAGTGGGCATTGTAAACAGAGTGAACATTGCCCTTCAGCGAGTCTGTTACATTTGCTATTTTTAAACAGACTTAAAAGCATTCTCCTTGAGTGGTTCAGTGCTGGGTGGGCACTGGGCAGCAGTTCCAGGGCTGGGAGTACCCTGCCTCATATCTACTTTAGTTCTATGTGCACTGCAGTGCACACAGACAGACACATTCCGTGCATTGCCAGGCAGACAGTGAGGCAGTGGGCATTGTAAACAGAGTGAACATTGCCCTTCAGCGAGTCTGTTACATTTGCTATTTTAAACAGACTTAAAAGCATTCTCCTTGAGTGGTTCAGTGCTGGGTGGGCACTGGGCAGCAGTTCCAGGGCTGGGAGTACCCTGCCTCATATCTACTGAAAAGGAAGCTTGTTCTCTGTGCACTCACTGCACACACACAGACACATTCCGTGCATTGCCAGGCAGGCAGTGAGGCAGTGGGCATTGTAAACAGAGTGAACACATTCTCCTTCAGTGGTTCAGTGCTGGGTGGGCAGCAGTTCCAGTGCTGGGAGTACCCTGCCTCATATCTACTTTAGTTCTATGTGCACTGCAGTGCACACAGACAGACACATTCCGTGCATTGCCAGGCAGGCAGTGAGGCAGTGGGCATTGTAAACAGAGTGAACATTGCCCTTCAGCGAGTCTGTTACATTTGCTATTTTTAAACAGACTTAACCGCATTGTCCTTGAGTGGTTCAGTGCTGGGTGGGCAGCAGTTCCAGGGCTGGGAGTACCCTGCCTCATATCTACTGAAAAGGAAGCTTGTTCTCTGTGCACTCACTGCACACACACAGACACATTCCGTGCATTGCCAGGCAGGCAGTGAGGCAGTGGGCATTGTAAACAGAGTGAACACATTCTCCTTCAGTGGTTCAGTGCTGGGTGGGCAGCAGTTCCAGTGCTGGGAGTACCCTGCCTCATATCTACTTTAGTTCTATGTGCACTGCAGTGCACACAGACAGACACATTCCGTGCATTGCCAGGCAGGCAGTGAGGCAGTGGGCATTGTAAACAGAGTGAACATTGCCCTTCAGCGAGTCTGTTACATTTGCTATTTTTAAACAGACTTAACCGCATTGTCCTTGAGTGGTTCAGTGCTGGGTGGGCAGCAGTTCCAGGGCTGGGAGTACCCTGCCTCATATCTACTGAAAAGGAAGCTTGTTCTCTGTGCACTCACTGCACACACACAGACACATTCCGTGCATTGCCAGGCAGGCAGTGAGGCAGTGGGCATTGTAAACAGAGTGAACACATTCTCCTTCAGTGGTTCAGTGCTGGGTGGGCAGCAGTTCCAGTGCTGGGAGTACCCTGCCTCATATCTACTTTAGTTCTATGTGCACTGCAGTGCACACAGACAGACACATTCCGTGCATTGCCAGGCAGGCAGTGAGGCAGTGGGCATTGTAAACAGAGTGAACATTGCCCTTCAGCGAGTCTGTTACATTTGCTATTTTTAAACAGACTTAACCGCATTGTCCTTGAGTGGTTCAGTGCTGGGTGGGCAGCAGTTCCAGGGCTGGGAGTACCCTGCCTCATATCTACTGAAAAGGAAGCTTGTTCTCTGTGCACTCACTGCACACACACAGACACATTCCGTGCATTGCCAGGCAGGCAGTGAGGCAGTGGGCATTGTAAACAGAGTGAACACATTCTCCTTCAGTGGTTCAGTGCTGGGTGGGCAGCAGTTCCAGTGCTGGGAGTACCCTGCCTCATATCTACTTTAGTTCTATGTGCACTGCAGTGCACACAGACAGACACATTCCGTGCATTGCCAGGCAGGCAGTGAGGCAGTGGGCATTGTAAACAGAGTGAACATTGCCCTCCAGCGAGGCTGTTACATTTGCTATTTTTAAACAGACTTAACCGCATTGTCCTTGAGTGGTTCAGTGCTGGGTGGGCAGCAGTTCCAGGGCTGGGAGTACCCTGCCTCATATCTACTGAAAAGGAAGCTTGTTCTCTGTGCACTCACTGCACACACACAGACACATTCCGTGCATTGCCAGGCAGGCAGTGAGGCAGTGGGCATTGTAAACAGAGTGAACACATTCTCCTTCAGTGGTTCAGTGCTGGGTGGGCAGCAGTTCCAGTGCTGGGAGTACCCTGCCTCATATCTACTTTAGTTCTATGTGCACTGCAGTGCACACAGACAGACACATTCCGTGCATTGCCAGGCAGGCAGTGAGGCAGTGGGCATTGTAAACAGAGTGAACATTGCCCTTCAGCGAGTCTGTTACATTTGCTATTTTTAAACAGACTTAACCGCATTGTCCTTGAGTGGTTCAGTGCTGGGTGGGCAGCAGTTCCAGGGCTGGGAGTACCCTGCCTCATATCTACTGAAAAGGAAGCTTGTTCTCTGTGCACTCACTGCACACACACAGACACATTCCGTGCATTGCCAGGCAGGCAGTGAGGCAGTGGGCATTGTAAACAGAGTGAACACATTCTCCTTCAGTGGTTCAGTGCTGGGTGGGCAGCAGTTCCAGTGCTGGGAGTACCCTGCCTCATATCTACTTTAGTTCTATGTGCACTGCAGTGCACACAGACAGACACATTCCGTGCATTGCCAGGCAGGCAGTGAGGCAGTGGGCATTGTAAACAGAGTGAACATTGCCCTTCAGCGAGTCTGTTACATTTGCTATTTTTAAACAGACTTAAAAGCATTCTCCTTGAGTGGTTCAGTGCTGGGTGGGCACTGGGCAGCATTTCCAGGGCTGGGAGTACTCTGCCTCATATCTACTTTAGTTCAATGTGCACTGCAGTGCACACAGACAGACACATTCCGTGCATTGCCAGGCAGACAGTGAGGCAGTGGGCATTGTAAACAGAGTGAACATTGCCCTTCAGCGAGTCTGTTACATTTGCTATTTTTAAACAGACTTAAAAGCATTCTCCTTGAGTGGTTCAGTGCTGGGTGGGCACTGGGCAGCAGTTCCAGGGCTGGGAGTACCCTGCCTCATATATACTTTAGTTCTATGTGCACTGCAGTGCACACAGACAGACACATTCCGTGCATTGCCAGGCAGACAGTGAGGCAGTGGGCATTGTAAACAGAGTGAACATTGCCCTTCAGCGAGTCTGTTACATTTGCTATTTTTAAACAGACTTAAAAGCATTCTCCTTGAGTGGTTCAGTGCTGGGTGGGCACTGGGCAGCAGTTCCAGGGCTGGGAGTACCCTGCCTCATATCTACTTTAGTTCTATGTGCACTGCAGTGCACACAGACAGACACATTCCGTGCATTGCCAGGCAGACAGTGAGGCAGTGGGCATTGTAAACAGAGTGAACATTGCCCTTCAGCGAGTCTGTTACATTTGCTATTTTTAAACAGACTTAAAAGCATTCTCCTTGAGTGGTTCAGTGCTGGGTGGGCACTGGGCAGCAGTTCCAGGGCTGGGAGTACCCTGCCTCATATCTACTGAAAAGGAAGCTTGTTCTCTGTGCACTCACTGCACACACACAGACACATTCCGTGCATTGCCAGGCAGGCAGTGAGGCAGTGGGCATTGTAAACAGAGTGAACACATTCTCCTTCAGTGGTTCAGTGCTGGGTGGGCAGCAGTTCCAGTGCTGGGAGTACCCTGCCTCATATCTACTTTAGTTCTATGTGCACTGCAGTGCACACAGACAGACACATTCCGTGCATTGCCAGGCAGGCAGTGAGGCAGTGGGCATTGTAAACAGAGTGAACATTGCCCTTCAGCGAGTCTGTTACATTTGCTATTTTTAAACAGACTTAACCGCATTGTCCTTGAGTGGTTCAGTGCTGGGTGGGCAGCAGTTCCAGGGCTGGGAGTACCCTGCCTCATATCTACTGAAAAGGAAGCTTGTTCTCTGTGCACTCACTGCACACACACAGACAGACACATTCCGTGCATTGCCAGGCAGGCAGTGGGCATAAACAGAGTGAAGATTGGCCTTCAGCGAGTCTGTTCAATCTGCTATTTTTAAACAGACTTAACCGCATTGTCCTTGACTTGGTCCGTTCATTTTGTTATTTTAAACAGACTGAGCATTCTTCTTGAGTGGGTCTGTTAATTTAGTTATTTTAAACTGACCGAACATTATTATTGTGGGACAGTGGGCAGTGTTACCACTAGTACTCATTGACATTAAATCCATAATGTCAGGGAAAGGGAGATGCAAGCGACTTAGTGGGAATGGCAGCGGAGGCACCGCAAAAGACACCAGCGCAACACCACCAGTACAGGTAAAAAGGCAACTGTCGCAATCAAACGTCTTTGTAGGGGATGGCAGTTCCATGGCAAAAAAAAGAAATCAGACCATGAAACTTTGCAATCGCCAGCACCTGTTTCTGGCACTGTAGTTTTGGAGGAGAGTGAAGAGGAGGCAGAGTCTAGCCAGACAAAAGTTACACACCCAAGAGCAGCCAGGGGACAGAAGTGTCCTGCAAAACTTTGCGGTGACAAGGTAGCGCTGGCACTGTTAGCTTCTGATTCAGAAGAAGAATCTTCTTGGATGGGATTCTCATCAGAAACGGAAGATGTTATACCTGAGCAATCTTCGGTAGAATTGTCAGTTAGTCCTGTTTTAGCCTCCACCTCCAGAAATCTGCGGCAGGGGAGACATTCCACTGATATCGAGGAGGAGGAAGAGCTGTCAGAAGGGAGACAGAGGGTGACTGTTGCCCCCGCTGGCATTGCTTCGCCGGGTGCAGTGGGTGCACCACCCACACCCAGTAGTACCTCAACTCCAGTGCCACCATCCACCCCCAGGGCGGGAAAGAGAGGAGGATCACAAAAGAAATCTGCGATCTGGGCACATTTTAAAGTGACAGAAGACCCGCGTTATGCTCGGTGTAATTACTGTGCCAGGGATATTAGCAGAGGCAAGCAACTGGGACATCTGTCAAATTTTGGCATGGAGTATCATGTTAAGAGGCAACACCCAACAAGATTACTGCCATCTGGGGATGGTAGCATTTTCCGTCAGGGGACCCCTTCCCCTTCCAACCAGGGTGCAGTGGTAGGAAAGCAGCAGAGTCAGCCCACGCCCTCATACCCTTCTAGCAGTCAGGCGGCAGGCCAGAAACCCACTGACATGTGGGAGAAGCGACAATGCACCATGGAGGAAATGGGGTGGAGTGCGGTAACGCTATCCCGGGGTAGGAGGCAGGCAGCCGCAAAAGTAGTAACCAGGAGCATTGGGGAAATGATTGCCCTTGATGACCAGCCCCTGCAGTTAGTTGAGAATGTGGGTTTCAAACGTTTCTTGAAGGTCGTACTTCCAAATTACAAAGTCCCCTCCAGAACCACATTTAGTAGAAAGGTCATCCCCAGCCTGTACAAGCACTGTGTCAGTCGCGTGCAAGCACTGCTAGGTAAGGCAGACGGAAGAGTGCATTTCACCTGCGATATCTGGACCGCCATGAATGCTGCACACTCTTACCTCTCTCTGACAGCACACTGGTGGGACATGGCAGAGGCAGGGGCAGCCAGCAGCTCTATTACTGAACAAGCATCAGGGTGGAGGTGGGCTTTACTGAACACCCACCTGACGGACCATGCCCATACCGCTGGCCAATATTCTAGCATGCATCAGAAAGATGCTGGCGAGCTGGAAAGTACACCAGCGAGACAGTAAAACGCGGGCAGGCTTTTTTGTCACAGACAACGGTGCAAACATGGTTAAGGCAATAAGCGATGGGCGGTTTAAGAACATCCGATGTTTTGCACACACTCTGCATCTGGTAGTGAAGTCAGGTTTGGGCTTGGAGTCCAAGGACAAGGAGACTGAATACCTGCGTAGGTTAATACAGAAGTGCAGGAACATAGCAGCACACTTCCACAGAAGTGTCAGGGCGGGGCAGGTTCTCCGAGAAAATCAGACTGCTTTGGATATGCCCGAGAAGCGTCTCATTCAAGACGTTCCCACCCGGTGGAATTCCACCTTTATGATGCTGGAGAGGTTATTGGAGCTGCAGACACCCCTTCATGAACTTTCTGGTACAATAGACATAGGTGTACAGAATCCCCTAGGGCATCACGATTGGTTAGTCATGAGTCAGCTGGTAAAAATCCTGCAGCCCTTCAAGGACGTCACGGAGGAGCTGAGTTCCAGAAGTTCCACCTTGGCTGACATCATCCCTATAGTGAAATTCCTGGATGACCATTTGGAAGGCATTAAACGGCAAGAGGGAATGACTGCTGAGGTGCTGCAGTGTGTGGACGTTTTGCAGCAGCAGGTGAAAGACAGATTAAGGCCTTTAACAGAGGACAGCACATACATGCTCGCCTCTGTCTGTGATCCCCGTGTGAAAGGTAAAATCGCCCTACAGACCAATTGTCTGTCATTTGTGAAGGAGCTGTTGTTAGCACAGGTCCGTGAACAGGAGCACCATAGGCGGAGACAGATTAGGCTTGAAGCACAGGTGGAAACAGCAGGCACGTCACAGAGTTGTGCTGCTGCTATCCCTGGCAGGAGAAGGACTGTGTCAGTGACAGATACTATTACTAGTGCCTCCACCTCAACGTCAGAACGCCCAAGGCATGTTGGCCATAAAGATACATCAGTAGTGCAACAGGCGAGAGAGAAAGTAACTGGATTGAGTGACTCTCAGCCCTCCCAAGCACAGGAGGAGACAGCAGCAGAGCTGTCAGTGAAACGGTATCTCTCAGAGCCGATAGAGAATACGCAGACAGATCCGCTGGCATATTGGGCACACAAGTCCACTGTCTGGCCACACCTAGCCAAAGTGGCTGAAGGATATCTGTCATGTCCACCAACAAGTGTGCCCAGTGAACGTGTTTTTTCAATGACAGGGGATATCATGAGCCCTCACCGCTCAAGGCTTTCACCGGTCTTGATGGAAATGCTAGTGTTTTTGAAAGTAAACCTGCCAGTGCTTGGCTTTCCCGATTTTCCTTGTGAATGGCAAGATGAATAAAAGCTATTGAAAGGAGCCTTGCAGCAGTTCCAATTGCCTCCTATGCTCAAGATAATGTAAGCAGTAAGCACTGCAGCACATGTTCTTGACATGAATCGCT